>NC_056732.1:1011524373-1011566873 GCF_019279795.1 Protopterus annectens
AAATTTTAGAGGCAAACAATATTAAGATAAAGTCACACAATAATGCGCTCTCGAAACGTCTTAGATAGATCCATAGATCATGGATTCAAGTTTATGGTTATACAAAATAATTTCACAACTATTAGACGTGGTGATATAACAAATAAAACTGAGGAAAATTAAATGAAATGGATTATCAGATTAAGAGCTGACCATGCACCGGGTTTAAATGATAGGATTCCTATTAAACCAGTGTTAAAGGCTAGGAAGTTAGAAATTAATAGATAAAAGGATGCTTTAAGGTGTTTGTATGGAGATAGTTATAAATATTGAAGAAATGATATATATAATTCTTGTATATATCATTTTTCTGTGTATATATTTTTTGAGTATCCAGCATCCATGCTCATATTTATATGATCCATACATATTTAGCGTAGTCTAATATGATTTGCATTATATGTGATAGATATATTATGTTCTTATGAGAGAACAAAATTTTAAAAATGTTTTATATTAGCAAGTTGTATGCTTAGTAATATATAGTATGTATTCAACAAGAATCTAATTAAATATGCTTTTATTTTATAAACATATACATACAAGATATTTATGTATATGAATATTTTAATAATACTTATTTATTTACTATGCATGGATTTAACTATTTAATTAAGACTACGCCATTAGATATTAGCTGTATTCTAACGTAACAGTAGGAAGCAATCTCAATGTCAAACGCTAGGAAATAGTATATAAATATTTTGATTTTGAATATATGAATTTTATAAAAATATATGTACATACTACAAGATATTTATGTATATATAAAAATTTAAAAAATATTTGTTTACTATGCATGGATCTAATTATTATACTAAGGTTTTACTATGTTACTAGATATTATTTGTATTTTAATTAGCGTCACAGCAGGAAGTGGCCTCATAGGAAATCGTATATAAATGTATTAATTTTGAATATATGTTGTAATGGCCTGAGGAAGCCTACGGGTGAAAGCGCTAGCCAACTTTTACTTAAATAAAACTTTTAAGGAACGCAGAATGCCATCTTGATTTATCCATAGTGAAGTGAAAACTGCTGGTGGATTGTATCATCATCGCGCCGAAGGGCAGCAGAGGTTAAAAGTAACACTTTAAACATGCAGAAAGTGTGTTACAATGTTTCACTCATAGTGAAGTGAAAGCAGCTGGTGGATCGTACTATCGTTGTGCCGAAGGGCAGCTGAGGGTGATAGTAATGTTTTAAATACGACTGTACATCTTGGGATATTCTGTTTGCCTTGGATTTTTATGCAAAGTACTGATATATGCCATTGTACCTACCCGACTTTGATCTTATTATATAGTTGTGTTATTCTCATAGGGCAAGGTACTAACGAAGTAGTGACAGTTCTTTTTTTTCTATTTTTCATAGATATATATATATATATATATATATATATACCTACATACATATATATATATATATATATATATATATACACACACATACATATATACATATATATATATATATATATATATATATATATATATATATATATATATATATATATAAATATATATATATATATATATATACACACACAAATATACATTCACACAGACATTATATATACATAATATACATATAAATGTATCCTTTTCAGTGGAGACACGAGGAGAAAAGCTCCAGCAATACAAACATAAAAATATAACATAGTAGGCAATATACAAAACCAAAGAAGAACAGTGCAGCAATACAACATAAGCAAAAATTACATATGCAGTAATCAGGTGAAACAAATAACTGCAATAAAATTAAAACAGAATGAAGTAAATACAACTAGTACATTTAAGTATTTACAATAATGACATATCTTACCCAAGCAGAATTATGTAAGTATTGTCTAGTCAGCAGATTAGTCATTAAATTATTAGATGGAAAAGAAAGGAAAATGCAGATTATAGAGGATTTAGGCAAGGACAGGCTTTTGAGTTCAGAAAGCAGTGCCTGACTTCAGTTTTAAACCGGCTGGAACTAGTGATGCTACAAATGTGATGTGATATCTTATTCCATTCAAGGGACACAGTGTATTTATACAGAAATTTACCATAGGTCTTCTTGGGTTTATAGATGTCTAGATGCTGGTTGGAACTACGGAGAGACTGGGTTGGGGTATAAGGGGAAACTAAGGTAGAGAGTGATGGGCAGGCTAGCAGTTTGTTGAGTAGAGAGCTGCAGCTGGGCAAGTAGTAAGTCCTGGGGGATTTCTAGCCATTGAAGCTGTTTCAGGGCAAAGCAACGATGGAGTTTATAAGGTTGGTTACTGGAGAATCTGGCTATGTTATTGTAAGCTTGTTCTAGTTTGGAGAGAAGGTCTGACTGGAGGCGAGTTAGGATAGGGGAGGCATAGAGGAGACATGGAAGAAGATAGGCTTGGACAAGGGTGGGTTTGCAATTGAGAGCAAGACATTTCTTATTCCTTTAGAGGAGACCCAGTTTCATGTTAGTTTTTTGATACAGTGTTGCATATGGATGTCGAATTTGAGTTGGTCATTGATTATTGTACCCAGTAACTTAGTGTGAGGCTCAGCTTTGACAAGAGTGTTACCCAACAAAGAAATAGTAAAAGTGGATTTAAGGTGGTGGAGAGCTTTGGGGAGTAATGGTAGGAGCTTAGCTTTTTTGGGGTTGAGTACAAACTGATGCTCTGTGAGCCATTTTTCCACAGAAGAGAAGGAGTTTTGGGTGATAGAAAGAAGTTTAGAGATGTTGTCAGCACAAGAGATAAGAGTAGAGTCATTTGCGTACTGTATGAGGGAGGAAGTGTTGCAGGAGGAGTAAAGATGATTGGTGAAGATGTTGAATAGGAGGAAGCCAAGGACTGAGCCTTGAGGGACACCAGTTTGGATAGGTAGAAAAGGGGAGCAAGCACATTGCCAGCTGACAGACTGGAGCTTGTTTGATAGACAACTTGAGAACCCGTGAATAGTAGGGGGGGACAAATTAAGGTCAGTAAGTAGCTTGGAATGGGAGACGGTATCGAAAGCTTTAGAGAGGTCGATAAAGAGCAAGACACGAGGAGTTTTTTTACCCTGGCTTGAGCAAGTGAAGAATAGGAGGGCAATGGAGGTGCTGTGGTGTGGCCTAAAACCATGTTGAGTGGGGGGGGGGGGTCAGAAGATTTTCATTAATAAGGGGAGTTAAAAGCTAATTGTGACTACATTTTTGAGGATTTTGGACAGAAGAGACAGGATGGCAATGGGTCTGTAGTTAGAAGGCTCAGTGGAGTTACCTCCTTTGTGAAGTGGAATGGTGTAGAAAGATTTCTAGATGTTGGGGACAATAGACTCTGATAGATCTATTTATTAGAATAGAGACAGGATAAGCTACAGAATGAGCAGGGAGCTTAAGAAAGTGAGGGGGGTTATCGGCAGAGGTAGAACAAGGTTTTAGTTTTAGCAGAAGTGACTTGATGTAGGCTGTGGAGATGGGGTTAAGAGAGAAAGGGTTGTGATGCATGTGTAGTGAGTGGTGTGAGGGTGGTTATGGCTTTGTGAGGGTTGGGTAAGCTTTTGAACAGATTTGATGAAGTGGGTATTAAGTAAGGTGGCAGTTTCTAAGGGAGAATTATCAGGGTAGGGGTTGCGGGTGATAGGTTGACCTGGATTTAAGATTTTATCTATGGTATGCCAGAATTTTGGGGGGGTCAGACTTTTGGGAGAACTGGGGATTATAAAAGTAAGTTTTCTTGCCTTTAATTGTTGTTTTTGCTAGATTTCTTTGTTATTTATATTTGTAGGAATGTTGCTGATTTAGTTTTTAGACATTTTTTCTTTTTTTCTCTTTCATAATAGCTAGGGTGTTTGCCTTGAGCCAAGGTGAGTAGTTGGCTTTGATTCTCACATTTCTAAGAGGAGCTAAAAAGTCAAGTATATCAAGAAAAATGCAATTAAAGTGTAGAACGGCTTCATTAAGATGGAGGTACTTAAGGAAGACCAGTTTATGGAAGTGAGCCTATTAATGAAGGTTTCAGGATTGAAAGAAGAAAGCTTACGACACTCTAAAATGGTGGAATTTAGATATTTGGGAAGGGTAACGTTGGACTTGGATAGTGAGGTGGTCACTTAGGGAGTTGGGCAGGGCTCTGGTGTCATGACATAGGGTGGGGTCAGAAGTAAGAATCCAGTCTAAGATGGTACCTTGGGTATTGTTGAAGCAGGTAGGAGTTGTGATAAGTTGATGGAAGCTGTGTAGGTTGATTTGAAGTGAGGGAAAGGTAGAGTACAGTTTTTGGCAGTCGATATTTACATCGCCTAGTAGTAAGGTCTCATAAGGGATATTAATAAAAATCCATGGTAGAATAGATTCAAGAATAAGAATGTTGTTTCCAGGTGGGATATAGACAGAGGCAATGGTGAATTTCTTATAGGGCTGAGGTGACAGTTTAGTAGTAGCAGTTCAGCTGGCTGAAAGATAGGCAAAGACATTGAGGGGATAGGTTAAGGTGTTCAGAATTCATAACTGCGACATCTCCACCTTTTTTGGGGGTTATATCTTGGCAATAGATGTTGCAGAGGGGAGGTAGTATTTCAGTGTTAGAAATGTATGGTTTTAGCCAAGTTTCAGACAGGGCCAGGATGTTTGGTGATTGGTGGGTGATCCATGAGTGTAGTTCTTTAATTTTATAAGGTAAACTTTGTATGTTAATAGCAAAGATAGAGAGAGGTTTAGTGACACAGTTATCTGTTGTGATTGGGCTAGATGGGCCTGGGTTGGGGTGGATGCCACCGGAAGATAGTAAATTGTTAGAAAAAGGGGTAGGTTTATTTACATAACAGTAAAAGCCAGTGGGTAGAGTTGAAGGATGTATTGCTACCTGTTTTTCTCCTAAATCTACACTCTATGACTCAGAAACTTGGGAAGTCATTTTTGTATTCTTCCCAGAAAGAACAGCTGAAGGTGTACTAAATGGGGCTTACAAAAAAAATAAAAATGAGTAATAAATGGCCTGAACTTCCTGTGTCATGCCTCAGTACTGTTACTCCAGGAAAGGCCTTTTCCTCCAGTTTGGCTACTCATCAGGACCCTTGGGGTGAGAAGGACTCAGCCAATGCTACTGGGACTGTATTATCACATTTCCTAGACATAACCAACATTAGTCCATAAGTTGCAGAGTGTCAGACAGCACAGTATGTAACTCTCCAAATGCCTTAAGTATTTCATTAGCAGGAAGGAAAGCCCACACATGCTATCTGATTCACTTTTACTTGAATTTCAGAATACTGGTCATAAGCCCTTTCAACAAGTCTGTGCTGTTGTAGCTGCCTTCAAACACACTGAGTTACATGAAACCAGCAGCTCTTAGTTTCTGCGTCTGGGAATGTGGACTTCATTGCTTTGATGTCCCTCTACTCAACATCTGGCACGATAAACTAAAGTTTTAACTCAGTCTCATACTCCTCTACTACTTGCACCAGGGTGGAGAAAGAACTCGTAAGCTGATCTTGCTTTGATGTTATGAGTGCATAAATATCAGGACACATTCTACTGATGGAATCCTTTACCACCAGGGAATACATCAAATAATGCTTCCTACAGATGAAGGTTCTGATGAGTGAAGTCCCATATATTACTTCACATTCTAGAGGTCTACAAGTTGGAGATGTTTTTGGGTGATGTAAGAAACAGAATGGTACATTCACCTTGACACACTATCTTCATAACAGAGCAGCTGTAGTTCACAGGAAGCTGTTCAGAAGTGAAACTTCGCAATGGCCAAAGTTATTTCTTTAACATCTGCCAAGGCCATCCTTCCCTCATCCACAACCTCAGAGGAAGTCTCTCTGTGGATATGGAAGAAATGCTTGAAGGCAGTCTGGGCTTCATGCTTCAGCCACTGTTCTAATTTATCCACCTCCACTGCTGAGACATTAAGACGACAGCAGTTTGGGGCGTTCTATTGCAGTAATTTTCTTATCCCCTTCAAGCATGTTGATCAGCACCCCCTTACACTTATCAGCCAGCTTCTTTACACAATATCAGTAGCTTTTCCATATCATTATAAAGGCAGTTTCTTCTTGCCATGCTGACAAGTATTTGTCCGACACTGCTGATTTATGGTTCAAGGGGATACAGGGGCATCTCCTCTTCCTCTTTTATATCTCAATAAAGGCAGCAATAGCTGCAAGATACAAATCCATGTGCTTTAACTAAGGTATAGCTAGCGAGTAAGATAATATGCACAAAATTTCACAAACATAGGTGTCTGCATCATGATGTAAGCAATATACAGACAGCACCGCACTCCTGCAATCTGACACTGCTAACTTCCCTTTGACAAGTTTCTGTATTAATTCTTCAGTTTACAGATTTTATATACTCTTCTCTAAAACTCAACTTCCCAACATTTGAAAGGGCTGCCGTGGCCAAATGATGACAATGGAATGCAAAAGCTTGCTATGTGCACAAACATGATATCAGTGAAGGAGTTACTCTGTATCATCACTAAGCTGGCATTCTCAACCAGCTACCTAGATATATAGACGGTCAAAAAGGGGCTTTTCTACTAAACAGCCTAAATCCAAGTAAATGGATAAATGGAATACATGGGGTCTGCCGTGCAGTCAACAAAATACTTAGTACACTGTGGGAGCTGGGGAAGTCTTTTGCCAACTACTGCCACCACATTCTTAAATTCACACTAAAATGTCATTCACTGGGACCATTAAAATCTCTGCCGCGCCTCCTAGAACAAGTAAGTCTCAGCAGAAATTTTTCAACTCATCTTCTCCATTCATACCTACGGCATTAAGTCACCAAAAGTCAGACTGCTCCCAATCTTGTGCTCTCAAACATTCTACTAACAAAACTGTCTTTATGATTCAGTTTCTAGGCATACAGCTTCCCCATGCATATAGCTGGGCAAGGACAGGGTTACAGTCAGCTGCCTTTCAGGTGGTAGGACCTCTGACTTTATAAGTGCCCAAATAACATTTCTCAGGGCAAATATGACTATGACTTGATGGTAGTCTATTGTAGGACCGAATAACCTAGGGCATAAAACACAGAGACAAACCAGAAAGTACGGTTGTGTAAAAACATTACCATAATGGTAGACATCCTTCTCTTCACTATCACAGTATTCTTCACCTAAGAGGTCTCCTGAGAAGGATAGCCCAAAGTCCAGCCAGTATACCAAAGCCTTTAGCTCTTATAGGTGTTGTATGTCACACATATGCTCCCTGCACAAGACATAGGGCATATAAAGGTGACATACGGACACAAACACTCATAATTTAAAAAGCCCCTGGAGGAGGAGAATACCCTCAGGGTCAAGGAGGAACACATGCATATAGAAGAAAAAAAATAACAATGGAAGGGAAAATGGCTCCCTTGGCCAGGGGGGAAATAGAACCCAGAGCAAGAGCAGAACAGAGTGGAAGAAGGGAGAGACAGAATACTGCAACAGTGAACAGAAAGACATCTGCCATTATGGTAAGATTGTACACAACTGTACTATGCCCTTCCATATAACAATTGCAGTATTCTTCACCTAAAGGGGAGTACAAAAGCTCAAGAGGAATCTTGGGAGAAAGAAGGCACACAGGAACCCTGGCAAAACCTGCTCTAGCCCTGGAAATAACATCCAACTTGTAATATTTAGTGAAAGTATGAACACAGGACCAAGTAGCAGTCTCAGTGATAGAATTGGTATCCAGATCCTTGAAAAATGCACCAGAGTAGGTAACTGCCCTAGTAAAATGTGCCTTTACAGACAATGAGAGAAATTTGCCATGAAATGACAAAGTAAATGGCTTTAGAAATCTAGAAAGAGAAGGTTTGCTTGGAAAGAGCCTAAGTCTTGGGATGAAAAGAAACAAAAATCTGTTCAGATTTGCAAATAAAAAAAAGTTATGTACTCACCATACTGTTCCATCTGTGTTGTCTGTTTTCATTCTTCTTCATCTAATGGGTTCAGATCCAATCCTCGCATCTGACTTGGCCGTTAAACTAGCTTGTGGCATCCAATAAACTATCAAGCTCCTTCCCTACTCAATGCACCAACCCCAAACATCTTTCAGATCCTGTTTGCTGCTTGACATGCAGACTGTAATGATATATTATAAATGGAGTTCAACACAAAGGACATTGGTGTCCTTGAACTGGCTCATTCCTCCAGAAATCAGTCAGAAATGGTAGGGGTTGGTGGGTGGGGAGTTGAAGAATGAAAATGAACAACACAGATGGCATGTTATGGTGAGTACATAACTTTTTTTTATCTGATGTTGATTTCCATTCATTCCTCAACTAATGGAACAGAGTCCCCAGCTACCTAAAATCCTGGGTGGACTCTAAGGAAGGATACTGCTGAGTACAGTTAAGCCAAAGGCTGCTCTTCCCCTCGAGACTACATCTAGTCTGTAATGAGAAAGTATGAGGATTTGACCAATTTGCAGCCACACATATATCATCCATAGAAGCTCTAGACTGGAATACATCAGAAGTTTGTTGAGTGAGCCTTTAAGGGCTTTGGTAAGGGGAGATTCAATTTATTATAGATAAATGAAATGCAATCTGTCAGCCATCTAGGTAGAGTTACCTTTGTAATGGATTTGCCCAATTTATTATGTGCAAAGGAAACATAGTTTTTCTAATCTCTTTCATTCTATGCAAATAGAAATGTAATTGTTTATGAACATCTAGTAAGTGCAGCACATATTCCCCTTTACTTGTAAATTTTGGAAGGAATACTGGAAAATTAATGGAGTGGTTGATGTTAGATTCTGGCAACAACGTAGAAAGGAAGGAAGCACTGGTTGTAAATGATAATTGTTGTAATTTATGGTTACTCTCATTTGTGAACAAGTCTGTAGCACCTGATCTCATGCTTCTATTAGTCAATGCCTGGTTGGGGTGGGAATGAGCCAGTCGTCTAAATATGGAAACACCCAGAATTCTTGCCATATCAAGTGAGCTGCTATCACTGCCATGCACCTGAGCACCCTGGGAGCTGTGGTGAGGCTAAAGGGCAGTGTTCTGAACTGATAGTGACAGTCTCCTAGCCAGAAGCGTAAGCACCTTCTGGATTGTCTGTTCATCTTTATGTGATAGTATGCACCCTGAAGATCTGTCAAGCACATGCAGTCGTCCTTGCTCAGAAAGGGCAGAATGAAACTTTGTGTGTTGAACTGACTTGTTCACGTACACTGAGATCCAAAATTGGTCTCCAGTCCCCTGTTTTCTTTGGCACTAATAAGAATCTTGAGTAAATTTTGGATTCTATTTGGTCTGGTGGGACCTCTTGGATGACATTTTTTAGCATCTTTTGGATTTCTAGAGCTGCTGCTTTTCTCTGATTGGGTGGAACACTGGGAAATTTTCTTGACAAGAGGAGGTAGGGAAATGGAATTATATAACCTCTGGAAATAATTCTCTACACCCAACTCTTTTGTTTTATCTAGCCAGGCTCTCTGGTTTGGAGATAGACGACCCCTGGCTGCCTCCCAAGGGTAGGCAATCAGGCCTCCACTCAGGAGAGCTGTAAGAGTCTGCCAGAAAAAGAATCGCTAGACCCCCGGTTTTGTAGGCCTCCTCTGCCACGGGGGGGAATTGCCTTCCATTACAGCTCCTCCCTGCCTCTGGGGGAACTATCTCCACGTGTGTCCTGGAAAGGACCCTGGGACTTTCGTTACCACATTTTTTGCCTCCATTAATTCCTGGAGAAAGTCCTTTGAGGGGTTGAAAAACACACTTCCACTGCAGAGGGGGCCTTTCAGTCTAACACAGAGTGTGTGTCCTTCACTGTGGGGCCAAAAAAACTGTCGTCACAGGGAGCACTGACGAACAAGGACTTGAAGGGCACCACAAAAATCACAGAGGCACATCCAGGCATGCCTTCTGATGGAAATACCTAAACCTGTGGCCTTGAGGCACCTTCTGCAGCATGCAAGATCAGTCTCATGGACAAATTAGATATAGCTTGCAGGATAGCCAACTGAGAGACTGCTGAAGATTGAGCCTCAGCAGTTTCGGTTCCAGAAAAAGATTTCAACAGCTCTTTAATCAAATCTTTTTGAAGCCTCGAAAAATGTTGCAGATAGTTCAGTGATCTGAATGCAAAAGTCATTGAAGCATAAACATGCTTCCAATATATGTTGATCACCCTACACTCTCTATTAGGAGGCTGGATACTGAAATTCTGTTCCGCAAGTTTCTTTTTTGTGTAGCTGCCGCCATAACTGGCACCCCTTTACTCCAAATTCTCTGCCTATTGGTGGAGCCAGAATCTGGTCTGGTCTGGTCTCTTGGGGATTGCCTCATCTGTTATCAGGTTACTTTCACACCCGCCCTGCCTAGATATCAAATCAATGAGGTCATAGGCAGGTGGAATAACCCAGGAGGTAGACGGGCAAGTCCCAAAGGCTTCCAGAAATGCTGACTCCTTCAGAGAAGGGTCTTGGGAAGACCAGTCACCCTTCTGCTTAAGAATCTTAAGACTGTCTGCAAATGAGATGCCACTGGGTGGTGATTTTGGAGACGCCCTCCCCTCAGAATCCTCAGTGACTGAGTCCTGAGGTGAGTCCAAGTGCCTCCTTTTGTACTTTCTCTTCCTAGGAACTTCCTCAGTGGGGTGGTCCGGTGAAGTAGCAGAAGAGATTAGAACACCCTGCTGGGTAGTCTGGAAGCTTTGAGCTGGTTGTCCCTGTGAGGTAGAATGCTTGAAGATCATATTGTAAAGTCATCTGAGAAGTAGAGGGTGGATCCGAGGGGGTAGGAACCATCTCACTTGCCAAAGCAGAAAATACTCTCCTCATAACATCAAAGGCAGATCGCTCCAGGGTGAAGGAAGGCAATGGAGCCAGAGAACAATCCACCTGAGGTGAAAGTCTGAGCAGAGCTTTCCAGTGCTGAGGATCCGAGAGGAAGAGACAGCTCTGAAAACCTCAGAGTTTACTTTAACCTCCTGGATCTGACAGGGATGCTTCAGCTCCAACAGTCATCCTGCTCTGAGGATGTTGGAGCCAGTGTACGCACACAGCAGTATTCAGATCCAAAGATGTTGCTTTCTTCGGATCATAATCAAATGGCCTCAGAACACTCGGATCTTAAGACTCGAAAACGGGTCGGATTAGAGAAGGAGCTGTAATGGGTAGAATAGTAGACAAGTGGACTTCTTGACCTGAAGGGGTAAGAAACTAGAACTCCAATCTGAATTTGTGTCGTGAAGAATTTCCTCATCATCCTCTCCACATCTGCTTCCGTGAGACTCCTAGAAAAATGAGAAGATGCTAGGGATGGTGATTTGGAGTGTCTATCTAAAAAGGGAGAGGGCACTAAGGATGGGATTGAATCCAGACTAGGAGAATAATTGTCCTTGATAAAGGTTTCGGATCCGGAGCAGGTTTGATTGGATCCAATGAGGGTCGGACCATAAGCAATTTCAGATCCAGTTTCTCTTTCTTCTTTTTAGGTTCTGAGGAAGAAGAGGCTGGAGACTCAGAAAGTTTAGACCTTTTTGTAGGGTCTTTGCATTTGGGGGATTGAACCCCAGTAATAGCTTCGGAGAAGGAAGCTCACAGCAAGCCTTTTAAAATCAATTTATTCTTCCTGTCAGCTAGTGCTCAGGGGTTGAGTCCACAAAGATACTGCAATCCTGCTGTAAATTATCCCGGCCCAAGCAATAAACACAAAGATTATGGGCATAGGAATAAGGCAACTTGTACTCACACTTACCACTTTTTAAATCCTGTAGGATGTATTTCAGACATTTTGAAAGAAAACAATTATCATAACAGAAGTACTAAACTTTTTTTCCGTTAACCAGAAAGTGGAGGAAAAGTTAAATGCCAACAATGGTACTGAAGAACTGCAATAATCTAGTAGATAAGAAAAAATACTAAAGTACAGTTTTGTACCTACCATAAATGTAGATGTTCGAGTGTTCACCCTGCTGCAGTCATCACACTTGGGTTATCCTGTTGTCAGGCAGTCCCGCAGTCGGCCGGAATTCCAAAGTCTTGGTCCGACGTCGGTTGTTGTCGCCTCATCCCTGACGTCAGTGCGCTAGGGGTATATATAATGCAACCAACGCCATTTTCTTCAGTTTTTCTTGCCCCAGATGTCAGGTGCCCCCAAAAAGGTGGTCAGAATTAGTAGCAAATGGTGTGAACACTGCACAAACACAAAATCCCTTCAGCTATAAGCAAATACATCAGTAAGGCATAGCACAGATTTAGCCAGTAGATCAGAGGGGATGGAGGGAGGGTAACCTGGACTGCAGCAGGGTGAACACTCGAACATCTGCATTTATGGTAGGTACAAAACTGTACTATGTTCATCGTGTTACCCTGCTGCAGTCATCACACTTGGGTGGAATCCCAAAGCTAAGGTAGGGGGGAGGTATCATAGAGGGTTAGTGGAGGCAATAAGGCCCTGCAGAACTGCAGTGGCGAAGCCCGCCCTGGACTTAGAGTAAAGAGGTAAGTGATAGTGTTTGGTAAAGGTGTGTACAGAACTCCAAGTTGCAGCTTCTAAAATTTCCTTGGTTGGAACCCCCCTGAGAAAGGCTGTAGAGGTAGCTGTTGCCCTGATAAGAGTGGGATCTAATGGTAGCAGGAACTGGTTTCCCATGATGGGTATAACAGAACCGTATGCAATGACCTATCCATTTAGAAATGGTTTGCTTAGATATAGCCTTCCCTTGAGAAGCTGTAGCATAGGATACAAAGAGATGGTCAGTTTTTCTGAAAGCCTTAGTTTTGTCCAAGTAGTAACGAAGCTGCCTGTGAATGTCCAAGGAATGCAGGAGTCTCTCACCTTTGTTCTGTGGATTGGGGAAGAAGGTGGGTAGGTGGATGGTTTGATTTAAAGCTATACTGGAAACCACCTTAGGCATAAAGGAAGGATTAGTTCGTAGAGAAACTCTGTCTTGATGAAAAATGAGGAAAGGTTCCACTGCCATTAGTGCCTGTAGTTCTGAGACTCTCCTAGCTGAAGTTATTGCTAGGAGCAGGGCAGTCTTCCATGATAGGAACTGAAGGTCTGCAGAGAAAGCTGGTTCAAAGGGAGGTAGCGTTAGTTTTTCCAGAACAAAGTTGAGGTCCCATGTTGGTGTAGGAGCTCTCCTGGGTGGTCTAATGTTTTTTGCCCCTCTGAAGAACTGTCTTAGAAGAGGATTTGAAAATAAAGGTGGATCCGTGTCATAGTGAGCTGAAATAGCTGAAGCATGGATTTTAAATGAGGAAAATGAAAGTCTTTTGTGCAACATCTCAGCTAAATACTGCAGAATGTGAGGCATGTGAGGCTGAATTGTGTCTTGGCCTTTAGCTTGGTTCCAGGCACAAAACCTTTTCCATTTGTCCGAATAAGCCTTCCTGGTGCTTGGCCTCCTGGCTTCCAGAATAACATCCAGAACTGCTTGTGAAAGAGGAGCTGGTTGGATGTTTAGTTGATTTGCCATGCAGCCAGATTTAAAGTTTTGAGCTGGCTGTGAAGAATCTGTTTGTTGTGTTGTGTGAGCAAATGGCAAATAGGGTATTTGAGGCAATATACATGGTGGGCTGTGAGCCATATTCTTCAATAGCGGGTACCAGTGCTGGCGTGGCCAGTCTGGGGCTATGAGAATAAGTCGTGGTCTCTTCTTTTTGACCTTCAAAAGAACCTTTGTGAGGAGAGGTAATGGAGGGAAAGCATATGCTGTCAGGTTTTTCCAACTGAAAGAGAGAGCGTCCACTTTCCAAGCTTGATGGTGAAATGTCCTTGTACAAAATTTTGTCAGTTGGTAGTTTTGAGGACTGGCAAACAGGTCTATGTTTGGAAGGCCCCATTTTTGAGTTATCATTGCAAATATTTGTGGGTCTAGTTTCCACTCGTGGGGATCTTTGATGTTTCTGCTGAGGTTGTCTGCCAATGTGTTCTTCTGTCCTGGCAGGAATTGAGCTTGTAACTGGACTTGGTAGGCCAGAGCTGTGTTCCATAAGATCATTGCTTGCCTGCATAGAGGGTAGGAATGTGTGCCCTCTTGTTTATGTACCACATTACTGTGGTGTTGTCCGTCTTTATTGCAAGCTGTCCTGGATGAAAAAGATCCTTGAAGGCTGTCAGAGCTTTCTGTACAGCTAGCATCTCTTTTTGATTTATGTGCAGATTTCTTTGAACTGCAGTCCATAGGCCTTGAATGCATTGTCCTGCCATGTGTGCCCCCCAGGTGTAGTCTGAAGCATCTGTTGTGATAGTTTGCCTGGCTGGGGGCAAGGTGAAAGGCTGACCCTTGTTGAGGTGACATGCCTGTGACCACCATAGAAATTCCTGTTGTAGGCAGGGAATGAGAGATATTGTGTCCAAGCTGTGGCTGTGTTAAGACCATATGCTTTTTAGGTACCACTGTAATTTCCTCATATGCAGCTTTGCAAATGGTATTATTAGTATGCAAGATTCCATGAAGCCCAAAGCCTGCAGAATTTTTCTTGCAGTTAATTGGGTCTTTGTTGCCATTGTCTTGAAATACTGAGTCAGTTGTAGTTGCTTGTCTGGCGTAAGATAAGCCTTCTGGGCCGTTGTATTCAAGCTGGCACCCAGGAATGTAATTTTTTGTGAGGGTACTAGTTTTGACTTCTTTTCGTTTACTGTGTACCCCAGACAGTTTAGTAGATGCTTCATGAAGGCCAGATGATGTAAGAGAATGTCTTTGCTTTCTGCTTGGATGAGGCAGTCGTCCAGGTATGGATATATTTGAATTCCTCTGTCTGCAGTATGCAATTACTGGTGCCAGGCATTTTGTGAAAACTCTGGGCGCAGTAGATAAGCCAAAGGGCAGTGCAGAGAATTGGTAATAGGTTGAACCTGCAATGAAACGGAGGTATCTTCTGCAACTTTGTCTGATAGGGACATGCAGGTATGCCTCCTTGAGGTCCAACGTTACTAGCCATGCTTCCTTGCCCAACATGGGAAGTAGCTGCTGTAGTATTAGCATCTTGAATTTGGGAACTTGTAAGTGTTTAAAATTGAAAGGTCCAGAATTGGTCTCCAAGCATTGTCCTTTCTGGGTACTAAAAAGAGTCTTGAGTGAAATCCTTGGCCTTGCTCTCGAGTAGGTACCAGGTGAATGTCTCTCATGTCCATGAGAGCTGTAATTTGCTTTTGTGCCTCTGCCCATTGATTTTGTGGCAGGTTTGGCATTCCTCTTTTCATTGGCAAGGTGTGAAAGTGGAATCTGTATCCTCGTAAAATTATGTCTAGGACCCATTTGTTCTTTGTGACAATGTGCCAGTTGTCTGCATAAAATGCGAGTTTTCCCCCCAAGGGGGCTGCCAAGAGAGTATTGCTTGGCCAGATGGAGGTGCGAGTCATTGAGTTTGCCTTCTGGTGGATTGAGACCTGTCTTCTCCTCCCTTCTGTGTTGTAGTGCCCCATTGGCGAGGTTTATCCTGGACTTGTGGTTGTCTTCTGCCCCTTGGGCGCCTGTATTTACCCCTCTGTGGCCTGTCAGTGGTTGGAAAAGAACAATTTTTTGTTGGCCGGTTTCTGCTGAAGCGAGGGGGTTGTACTTGTAGGAAATCTTTGACTGTCTGCATAGATTTTGCCTTATCTTCCATTTTCTTTAAAACTTCTTCTGCTTTAACTCCAAAAAGAACATCCTGCTGTAAGGGAGCATCTAGTAGTTTTGCTTTAACATGATCAGGCAGAGTTTGTTCCTTTAACCAAGCATGTCTACGTATAACAGACCCAGTGACAGCTGCTCTGCAAGAGGCCTCCAAAGAATCAAACCCACATTGTAAGGTATGTTTGCCCACCTGCTCAGTGGCGTGCAACAGATCCTGTACTTCTTTCAATTCAGATTGTTGGGGGAGGGAGGTTATCCTTTGCTTTAACTGAGAGATTAGAAATTGCTGATACTTAAGCATATGAAACTGACAATTCAGTGCCCTCATAGCTAGTGTGGCTGAGGTGTAAACCTTTTTCCCCCACCTGTCTAGTGCTTGGGAATCCCTCTCAGAAGGTACTGTTTTTTTAGCCATAGAAGCCTTAGCCCCCTTGGGACCCTGGGAGATAGTCTCTGGGTCAGCTACTGGGCTTTTGTAAAGAAATTTGTTGGAATCAGGCACTCTGTAGTATCTATCAGGCTTAGCCGGAGCAGGAGGTAGAGAGTCTGGGTTGAAACTGGATTCTAAATAGACATCATCCACAATGTCCAAAACAGGTGGGATGGCAAGAGGTCTGTCTTGGGGGAGTAAAAGAAACTCTCTGAGCCTTTTCTTAGAATCAGAGTAGTCCTGACCTTCCCAGTGAAAATGTTCCCTCATAGTGTGTAAAGTTTCCCCAAAGGAGTAGTCTTCAGGAGGAGAAGCTGAGGGAATAGAGTCCTCAGCATCAGAATCTTCATAAGGAGAGAAGGAGTAGTCTTGGCCCTCAGAGAAGTCCGAAGAAATGGACATTTGCTCAGAGGAAGCAGAATCTTCCTCTTGTCTAGGCCTTTTGTCAGGAGGGGGCTGTGAACCCCTGATTAAAGAAATCAAATCTTCAGCCATTTTGAGCATCTGTTTCTTAGGCATACGGCCTTGAACAGGAGACGGAAACGCAGCCCTTTTAGATTTAGGAGTCTTTGACTTAGAAAACGTTTTAATGGTGAGAGCCGTCCGTCTGAAAACACCTTCTGAAACCGATGGCGTTTCTGCAGCACCGTCTTTAGAAGCAAAGTCGTCAGAAGGACCTGAAGTAAAAGGCTGCGTCGGCCTGGTACATTCCGTCAAAATTTCCGTAGCGGTCTCGGGTTCCAGATCTGCGGTAGTCAGGGGCTGTGTCGGAGCCTCACAGAGAACCGAAGACCGGATCAGCCGAGGCCTCGGAATCTGGCTTAGGCCTGGGCTGTCGGTTCTAATATCCCTGCGTTTTTTGTGCACGCCGGTAGTTGGTTGCTCCGATGGCATGGTGCAGTTAAATTTTCTACCAAAATAGTGTTGTGCGAAATCAAATCGTCTTTTAAAATTACGCTTATTAAACCTAGCACAAAACCGACAAGAAGTGACGTCGTGGTCTGGGCCTAGGCAAGGTATGCAGTAAGAATGAAAATCCTTATGAGGTATTTGCTTCCCACAAGAAATACAATTGTTAACTTTTTCTGACATCGGTCTGAGGCAAGAAAAGTTTCCCCAACGGGGTACTTAGCTTTATAGAAGACTTCGGTCTGAAATTCAAATTTGAAAATCTCAGGAGTCGGCTGACCGGCACTTGCAAACTGCTTCTGCTTCGGGCACCGCGCGGCAAGAAAGACTAGAGAAAATGGCGTCGGTTGCATTATATATACCCCTGGCGCACTGACGTCAGGGATGAGGCGACAGCAACCAACGTCGGACCAAGACTTTGGAATTCTGGCCGACTGCGAGACCGCCTGATGACAGGATAACCCAAGTGTGATGACTGCAGCAGGGTAACACGATGAAGATCTATGGTAAAGAAAGAGGTGTACACTAAGAGTAAAGGGGGTAGGGAAAGAAGGTTAGGCCTACACATGATGGTAGGAAAGCTTACACTCAAAAGTATATGAAAAAGGACAGTAGTAATGACTTAAAAATAAAATTTAAGAAATAGTCGTATGCAAGGATTTTTTAGATAATAAATATCAAAAAAAAGAACACTCCTCCCAGTATTCAAACTGAACAAAAAACTGCAAAAGGTACTGGTCCAAACAGCACAAAGGACTGAAGAATAAAATGATGAAACACATACTACAATTTAAGTGAAAATGAAGGGAAAGCAGTGTTTGACAAACAAAAACCTTAGAATCATGAAAAGTGAAAAAAGTGGAAGTTTAGTATTAATGAATGCTGATCATTATACTAATTGTATGTTAAAAGTGTTGAGAAATGAAAACAAATACAAGGAACTTCATTCTGGTGATATACAGCTAAGTTACAGACAAAAACATGTCTTTTTGTATGACATTTTGGTGAATGGATTAATAGATTTTGAAATTTACAGCTTTTGCTCAATTGAAAAACCTAAGATAGGGGTGTTATTTGGAATTCCGAATGTCCGTAAGGACCAGAAAAATCCTCCATTCAGGCCAATAGTTTCTTCACCTGACTATGTCACTGAAGGAATTTCTTGTGATAAATTCTGCATTAAACCCTTTAGTACAAAAATTAAACTCGTACATTAATGATTCATGGGACTTTTTAGATAGCATGAGGGAGTTTTTAAATGGTTTTACTTTTGAATCTAAAAAACATTTTTACTGTTGACGTTGTGTCACTCTATATCAATTCCTCATGACCAAGGTGTTGAGTACATTAGGGACTTTAAGTAATTTTTCTAGTACTCCTAACCATCATATTAACCTTTATTGTGACATGTTAGATGTATTATTGGACAACTCTTTTATGTTTAATGGAAAATATTTTTAAACAGCTAAAAGGTGTCGCTATGGGTTCCCCAGCAGCCCCTTCATTTGCCAACGTTGTTATGGGTTGGTGGGAAATAGTTTTACAAGACATCTTTGGTTTATTTAAACTTTATTATAAAAGGTTTGTGGATGAATTTTTTTTTTTTTTTTTTTTACTATAGAGTGTGATCATGTGACAGTTAAAAAATTTTGTAGATAAATGTAATCTTTTTTCATAGTCTCTAAAATATACACTGGGAAACTGTGGTAGTAGTGTTAATTTTTTGGATGCCCATTTAGAATGGAAGGTTACTTCTAACACATTTCAAAGTAAAATACACAGGAAAGACACTTTCACTAACAGTTATTTGCATAGTAAAAGTAACCATCCGAGGTTAGAAAGAATATTCTAAAAGGACAATTTATCAGAGCCAGTAGAATGACTACTGATGACACCATGGTAAAGCAGTTCAAGCTCATTTGTGAGATGTTAGCTAAGAGAGGATATGATGAGAATTATTTATACGAACTAGAAGAAGACATTTTGAAGGAAAGGGAGGAAAAGTATCCACCTTTTCTTAAACATTCTTTTAGTAGTAATGGGACCTTCAAGGAAAACAACAGTAGATTGGTTTGTAATTTGGAGATAATGGTAGACAGTGGTAGAATGAGGGAAATTATTCAAAATAACTGGAATATTTTGGAAGATAACAGTGAGTTGTTCCAAGTTCTGGGTAGTAAACCTAGTTTTGTATACTAGAACAAATATAATTTGAAAAACATGTTACATAAGGATAATTGTAGACACGTTCCTAGCAGTTTGTACACTCAAAAAGTTAATGGTATGTTTAAATGTGACAATTGTAGGTACTGTAGATATATTTTATAAGGACCGTTTATATCTGTGCAAACTTTTCCTTGAATTGCTAAATTACCAGGACATGTCACCTGTAAGACCACGGGGGTAAGTGTACATTAGTGTGTATAGTGGATGTGCCGCAACTACTAGGGCTCTTTACGAAAGAATTAGGGAGCATCGATACAGTATTAAAAAGAAAGATGACAACAATTCCTTATATAAACATTCAATAGAATGCTCCCCTTACGAGAAATTTCTCTTTTCTATAGTAGAATAAGGTTCCTTAGATTTAAGGGGTAGAAACGTTAAAAATTGTTTAGTGCAGAGGGAAAATTACTGGCAGATTAAACTTGAGGCAGATAAACTGCCTGGCTTGAATGAAGTGATTAATATAAAATGTTTTTTTTTAAAAAAACAGGAAATTGTGGGTAAACAAAGACTAAATGTATTTTTCTAAGTTTTAACAAATGGTTTTGTTAATTGAAAGTAATTAACTGATTTTAACAAGACAGGTGTGGTTGTTAACTAAGAGTAGTATGTTAGAAAAATTAGTTTTTTGTGACAGGTTCTGAGGAAGTCTTAGGGCAGAGGTCAAACCATATCAACGGATGAGGGCTCTATTCCTGTTTCATCATTTTATTCTTCAGTCCTTTGTGTTGTTTGGACCAGTACCTTTTGCAGATAAGAGATATCAAAAAAGACTTAATCCCTACAGTACACTCGAGAGTTGAAGGCAGCCACGTCTAGACACGAAAGCAGCAAATAAAATCTGAGAGATGTTAGGGGGTGGTGCATTATGCATAGGGAAGGAGCTCAAGAGTTTCCTGGAGGCTACAAGCTAGTATAAAAGCAGAGTTAGATACCAGGATCAGATGTGAACCCATTAGTTGAGGAATGAATGAAAACTAATAGCATCAGATCTTTACTCGTGTCCAAACAGTATGTAAGTTGCCTATGTAAAGCTAAGGTGTGAAGAACCTTCTCACTGGCAGACTGCAGAGAAAGAAAAAGGATAGAAAATAGACTAATTCAGTGACAACTCTTTGACCACCTTGGGCATGAAAGAAAGATCAGTGCGAAGAGACACCATGTTTCTATGAAAAAAATAAAAAAAGGAGGAACGGCCATGGGAGCTTGAAGTTGATACTCTCTTGCCTGAAATAAGAGCCAAAAGAACAGTCTTCCAAGTATAATGCAAGGAATTTAAAGAAGCAGACTCACTTGGACCCTGGATCAATTTTTCAGGTACAGAACTTAAGTCCCAAGAGGGCAGAATACGCTTCCTAGGAGGCTTGATATGAAGGATGCCTTTAAGGAATTGCTTGACCGCAAACCTAGAGACCAGAGGAGGATTCAAGAGCAGACAAGCAGATGTTGTTGACAGGTGAGCTTTAATTGAAGAATATGCCAAACCAGCAAGAAGCAGATCACAAAAATAAGACAGAATCAGAGGAACTTCTACAGATAGGGGATCCTGATGGTGAGAGGGGCACCAGACAAAAAAAAATTGTTCCATTCGGACATATACGTATAACTTCTGCTACTGGCTTTCCTGGCCTCCTGTAGAACCCAAAACACAATCTCAAAAAGAAAGTGCTTAAAAAGGATCAAAACTCTATCACCCACAGTGTAATCTGAAGAGTGGACAGGTGAGGGATGGATAAGAGACCTCTTGTCTTCTGTGAGAAGATCCAGTGGGTGAGGTAATTTGAGGCGATTGCCCCTGGCCAAGTGAGAAAGAAGGGAGAAACAATGTTGCTTGGGTCAAGAGGAGTCACCAGTGAGATTTACTGAGAGTTCTACTTGATCTTGAGCAGAACCCATGGCAGCATGGGGGGAAAATCAAGAAATATCCCATTCCAAGGAAAAGACAGGGCATCCACTTTTCAATTAAGAGGACTTGGGACTTTGGGTCTGAATACAGGAAGTTGTCTGTTCAGAGGGGAAGCAGAAAGACCTACCAGACGAATACCCTAATAAATGGACAATGTCCAGGAACACATCTCTGTGAAGCATCCATTTATGAGCTTGTGTTCTGGACCTGCTCAAGGAGTCAGCCACAAGATTGTGCTCTGAGAGAATGTAAAGCGGATGAAGAGTCACTTGATATTGAATGGCTAAATCCCCAACCTGAAGAGATATTCTGCAAAGAAGATAGGACCTTGTGCTACCTTGCTTGTTAACATACCACATCACTGCGGTACTGTATGTGAAAATCTTAATGGGCCCAGGACGAAAATAGTAAATAAAAAGATTGCAGAGCCAGGAATAGAGCCCTCATCCGTTGATATGGTTTGACCACTGATGAGAAGACCAAAGATCCTGGACCTTTAGAGGGTCACAATAAGCATGCACTCCATCTATGGCATCTGTGAAATGCTCCCGAGTGGAAAATGGAGATTGAAAAGGATGCCCTGGATTGAGAGAAAAGTTGATGAATTCACCACTGATGCTCGAGCTTGAGACAAGGAAGAAAAGTAAAAGGGAACTCCATAGGGTGGCAATGTTGGAGCCATACCGATCTGAGGTACCACTGAAGTTTCCTTATATGGTGCCCAGCAAGAGGGAGCATGGGAAGAGTGGAAGCCACAAACCCCAGGACCCTGAGAAATTCCCTGGCCATGACAGAGGACAGAGGAAGAACAGACTGAAACCAAAAGGCTATCAGAGCCTTGGGGGCAGGAAGAAATGGCAGCATAGAAACTCTTTGAAGCCTACATCCTAGGAAAACATGATCCTGGGAAGGTGTCAGAATTGATTTCTGGAGGTTTATGGTTAAACCCAGACTGTGCAAAGACCAGTGATAAACTGGAGATCCTGTAGCAGACTTCTGGAAGAAGGAGCTTGAATAAGCAGATCATATAGATAGGGAAAAATCTTTATACCTTGAAGGCAGCAAAAAGTAATGACAAGAGCAAGGCATTTGGTAAATACCCTTGGGGCAGCAGAAATGCCAAAGGACAAAGCAGAGAATTGAAAATGCAAGGAAAACATCGAGAAAAAAAATTCCTGAACAGGGGATGAATGGGGATGTGAAGGTATGCATCCTTGAGATATAGAAACACCAGAAAGGCCTAAGGAAGCAGAAGAGGAAACAATCTGTGAAGTGATAACATCCAAAAAGAAGGGATGTTAAGAAAGGTGTTGAGCAGGGAGAGATCCAAAACTGGTCTCCATATAACCTCCTTTCAGAGGGCCAAAAACGTTCTGGAGTAAAACCCTTCCCCACCTGGAATGGACTGAATGCTGCCCTGAAGCAAAAGAGACTGTAGAACCTCTGGCAAATGAGGAAGTTGTTCCTGAGGAGGTTGAGGAATGCCTGAAAAAGGAGGAAGGGACTTCCAAATCATGAAATATCACTGACTGATAATGGACAGAAAGAATCTGAGGTGGTCTGATGACAATTTGGAGGAGATGAGGAGATGCGGACAGACAAGGGGACCTGGCCAAGGGGAGGGGTTGGCCAAATGTCAAATAGAACTAGGCTTGTTTTGAAAAGAAGGCTTCTGGTAGGAAGGAATCTGAGTCGACTTAGCAGAAAGAACATACCTAGAACCCTTTTTACCCTTGGGGGGGGGGGGGGCGAGTTTGCCTATGAACAAAGGCAGACTTAGAAGGATAGTTTTCTGAAACTTAATAGGGGAAACATAAATATGTTTCAGCTCCTGCAAGGCACTGCCCTTATCATGGATGGACAGAATAATTCAACAGCAGTTTCAGAAAGACTTATGTTATCCAGACAAGTATCCAAAACTTTGGTCTTGATGTCATCAGACAAAGCCTGAAGACGTAGCCAAGAATAACGATTCATCATTGAACCAAAGGCAGCAGCCCTGGAAGAGGCAGTAACTGCATCATAGCTGTATTTAACTAAATGGCAGGCAACTTGAGAAATGGTACCTAATAGGAAAAGTGCAGAAGCCTTCCCCTCAGAGTCAGGGAAGTCAGAAACGATGGAGTGGAGGGCCAAAACATACAGGTTCATCTGAGTCTGATATAGTTAATGGCACTAAAGGACAAGGTGGTAGCAGTGTAAACCTTCTTGCCTAACCTGTCCATGGCCCTACCATCCTTGTCAGAAGGAAGCAGCTTTACAGAGTAACAACTTGGAAGGCTTGTCAGAAGAAAATTACATTACTAAAGGGTCAGCAGAAAGGCACTTATAAAGACATTTGCAATCCTCAGGCACCTTGTAGAACCTATCAGGCTTCTTTGGTGCAGGAGGCTTATGTCCTGACAATTTAGATTCTATAGCACTTTTCAAAATAATTGTTTTCTATTAACAACCACTCATCCCCCTCCCCCAGCATTTCTGACAAAGTACTCCATAGGAAATTTTGAAAAAAACATGCTTCATATTACCTCCATCTTTTGTATCACACATCCAGCATTTGCTATATACCAGAGGAAAAATTCTCTGAAGCCTGCTTAGGAAATAAAAATACTAGTAGTGTAAATACCTCCACAAACAAAATTCCTAAACCTTTTGGCCATTGTTGCATAGTTGAGAACTATACAGATATCCTTTCCATTGTTCCTTTGGAAACTGATTTTCTTATAGTTAGCATGCAATACTTTATATGCTTAACTAATTATCCTAATCACAGCCGCAGTGGTGCAGCGGTAGCGTTGTCGCCTCACAGCAAGACGTTCTCCCATTCGATTCTCGGCTGGAGAGCCTTGTGTGTGGAGTCTGCATGTCCTCCCCGAGGTCGAGTGGCGTTCGAAAGACATGCGTGAATGGGCGTGCCTTAGTTGAAGGTTGGGCGTCAAGCTGGCACCTCGGCACCGTAAAAATCTACTGCCAATCATTAGCGGACCGGAGTTCTGCTGTGGCGATCCCTAACCGGGAAAAGCTGAAAGAAGAACATCCTTGTTTAATAGCAACTTCTGTTCAAGATTAAACTAAAAACTCTACCAGAGTTGTTTTTTCCCCACTTATACTTATCCTTTTCTCTTTACATATACTCTGTCAATCTCTGGGACAGAAGGGAATCTAACTTGCACTCAAAGCTTCTGCTTGGTCTCATCCCACTCTATTACCTTTTTTCTCTAGTTATTTGTTCATTACCTTTTTTCGCTAGTTATTTGTTCCCAATACCATGGTTCCTTTGCTAATTTTCACCAGTAAATTCCAGCCCCCTCTTGCCTATTTTCTGTACTGCTACTTGAAATCATCCCTATTAATACAATTTTTTTCAATTTCCATACTGACTTATTTGTTAAAATGCTTTCTTCTAAATTTATAAACATAACATTTTGCATAGATGTTATTCTCCTTAAGGATCTAAATCTTACTCTTTCCTTATTTCTCAATCCCTCCCAACCTGTTTTATCATAATCTCTTTTCTCTTTGACTTATAACCTTCAGCTTACGTTATGCATACGAGTCTTACCTGTGTAGTTCTTAAGTATCCTTTCAAATCTACTAACCTTAAACCATCTTGTTCAATGTGGAGAAGCAACCTAATCCATTTAACTCTTGCCCTCTACCCATCCTAAATAAATTCCTTCATCTCTCTATCATCCACAACTTCACCTCTAGTTGATAAAAATACATCTGACTGGTGTATAAAACTACACAGACTAAACATTTTCACTGCTTGTATCTTACTATTTATATCCATAGCCAAGAACTTCTAACATTTCACTGTTTTATTATCTTTTGTTTAGTCTCTTCCCTCATATCCTTAGCTGCCACAATAAAATCAATAAACCTAAATACTTCATTTTATCATGTGCACATAAATATAGGTGCTGAACCAATTTTTGTGTAGGTACATAGTTTGGTGCGCTAACCTTTGTTTTATCATAATTTATTTTATATTATGTAAAGCCCTGAAATATCTTTCTGGATTTATCAAGTATGAAATACCACTGAGGAAGAAAGACAACTCTGATTATCACACCAATTACATTCTTGAATTTGAGAGTTTTACCAATGGCTCTAAATGTAAATCAGATAAAGGGAAGCAGGACATCCCTGCCAGGTCCGTTTGTTCAAACACAACTTGTCAAAGAGGAACCCTCCCCACCTTAACTCTTGCTACCAACCTTTCAGGTTTTGAACCTAGATTATTTCCTGCTCCCAGACCCCTAGAACCATGTTACCATATATGGGGGGCACAAGCAGTCGTCATCTGGAAGATTTTATTCCTTACTTTCCTAAGGTAGGAAAGCAGACTAGGTGAGAAACCTGCTTCTGCATACAAAACAGCAAGTAACAGCAAAGAGAAGTCAGAAAAATAAACTAAAAAAGGCAAGGAAACAACACTAGAAAAAAGCAAGAACTTGTAAATCAAAACTCCAAAAGATGTGGACATCCTACAAAAGGGCCTTGCTGAGACAGATGCCTGGTGTCAAAGCCATGGCCTCAAGCTCAATGCCAAAAAGTGCATTGTCATTCCTTTTGGTAAAAACTCAGTACCCATGAACTACTACATAGGTGGTAGTCTACTTAACACCGAAAGTGTGATAAGAGACCTTGGGACACAGGTGGACAGTAGTCTCTTCTTTGATAATCACATCGCCACAGTAGTCAGGAAATCCTTCTATGAGCCACACCTCATCACAAAAGGTTTCTCATCCAGGAAAAATGTGGTCATTGTTCCCCTCTACTCGTCACTCATTAGACCCATTATAGAGTACAATGCCCCTTTTGGTATGTACCTCACAAGACATCTACAACAACTGGAAAGGCCACAGAAATACCTCACAAAGGATTACCGGCCTCAAAGAGATGCCCTATGCAGACAGTCTCAAAAAACTGCAGCTTTACTCCGTTGCATGCATATCGCCTACTCAGAGGCTATCTCTGTCTCACACACAAAGCTAAGTCAAACCCAGAGCTTTTAGACATGCTCCACTTAAAGAAATCCCAATCCGTACGAGCTACGCTCTAGGGACCTAAACCTCGTCACCACAATAAACAGAACATGCTGGAGGGATAGATTCCTGTCCCAGAGACTTCCCATACTCTGGAACAAACTACCTATCTATATCAAACAAAGCTCCTCATTAGCACTGTTCAAGAAAAATCTTGATGATTGGATGGGAGATAGGAAATTCACCTCAGGGATCACTTCTGTGGCTCTGCTCGACAGTGGCACAGGAAAATAATTTTCTTGGGTGGCGAAAGCCAGGGTACCTTTGGCTAGGCTTACCTATGAACCTTTGACAGTTTTATTTTGTGCATTATGTATTGCAAGGCCACTGATTTTGGTGTTCCGACTGTAAAGCTTTCATGCTCAGTCTTGCATAAGAGGGACCATCTGGACAGAAGATGCCACAAGCCCTAGTACACGGAGTACAATAGCAGTTCATGTCTGATGGTTTTGTAGAAAACTGGAAACTTTACTGGCTATGGAAGAAATTCTGTCCACTGGCAGTTTTGCTTTTTGGTTGTGTGTGTACAACATGTAGGCAATGAAGGCTGAATACTGACACTGTTCTATTTGAGATTTGGACATATTGACTGCGATCCCCAGAGAGAGAGATTTGAAGCAAGTACTGGTTACTAGAAGTAGCTTCTCTATAGTGGAAGCTGCTAGTACCCAGTCTTCTAGATAAAGAAAAATCCGAACTCTGAGAAGTTGCATAAGAGCCATGAAAGGAGCCATGCATTTGGTAAACACCAAGCAGCTGTGGTGAGTCCAAATGGCAGAGCCCAAAACTGGTACTGACAGACTCTTATTCAGAAGTGGAGTAATCTCCTCAATGCCTTGGCTAGTTTAATGTGTAGATAGGTATCATGGAGATCCAAACAGGACATCCAGTCTTCTGCCTGTAGAGATGGCAGAACTGACTACACTGAGACTATTCACGACTCCTTCACAAAATGGTTCAGCTAACTTGGTCTGAAATAGCTGTTCATTTTCTGTCCTCCGGCTCACACTGCAATAATGTTTTCTTCACTTGTTGCCCAAACAAAGAGGTGCACTGATGAATGCCACCACAAAGTGGTCCACAAAATCCATGAAGTGCAAACACTCTTGTCTTTTCATTGCTAAGTCTGAGCCAACATCTCTAGCTGCCCTATCAACTGTGCTATTAATCAGATGCATAGTCATGGAGGAGCTGCATCTTCTTGCAGCACTTAGTCTCCAGTTGTGCTCTCAGGTCACCCACGGGCAACTGTTTCAGAGTGCCCGCCATTTTTCTGAAATATCCCTCTGAAATATGGCCATGTGCATTATATGTACTTCAAGGCACTGAAAGAGAAAGTACCAGACACACATACCTGCTTCCTTAGTCTATCATCCTGGGCTCTATTCAGATGATAAATAGCAGGGCATTCTCTGGGAAAAAGCACCTGCCACGTAGGAGTCCACAAGAGATCCCCTGTTCCAATGCTGCGTCTTTGGGGGACAACAACACTATCCAGTTTCCTTGGAATGAGTTTTGTCACATCCAGTTCTTTCCATGAATTACAACAAACCAGGTCAATAAGGCCTGTTAAGTGGAAGCACTATCCAGGCCACTGGGGGAGAGAACTTGTTGACCTCTTCTAAGTTCTCGTCCTCTGACTCAACATTTCCAGGATGTCACTAAATGTAGAGTCTTCTGGAGGGGATATGTATGAGACCCCCCCATCATAGATATTTGTATACAGGCAAGAAGACTCCAAAGAGAGTATCTGTGTTTCTCCTTACACTGCCTCTTTCTGAGAAGACTAGAACAGATGTCAGAACTCTTCTGGGAAGAAGGAGCCCAGATTTTAAAAGTGTAGGCCATGAATTCTGCTGCCTTTTAATTTCTCCAAGTCTTTTGGGTTTCTAATACCATGACGGGAATGGACTCGATTCCTAAGTCAAAGCACAATTAAAGTTCATGAAATTAGTATTGTTTCACTCTGATGCCAGCCAAAAGTGCTCTTCGCAGCGCCCACAATGTGCCCAGTAATGACTCCTCCTGCAATTTGTACAATGTTACATGAACTGGTGACATATCTAAACACGATTGCAAATTCTTTTTTATAAGATCCGTTGCTCCTACTACTATTGGAGAAGTCTGGGTATCTTTCTTCCACATGACTCTCGTTTCTGCCTGCAGATCCAGGCATTTTATGACTTTGTCTCTCTCTGTACACAAGACACTGTAGTTACTGGGTGTGGCAATTGTAATGATCAATGCTACTTTTGTCTTTCCTTGGACCACTATATCCGGTTTTCTAACATCTATCTTTTGAACTGCTGGTATTAGGTGATCCCATGTGATATAAACTTAATGATTTTCTATAATTCTTTGTGGCTCATGTTTCCAGTCTTTTTCAGCCACTCCGATACCATAATGCTTGCACAATCTCCAGTGTAACAGTCTCGCCACATTATTATGCCTTTTAGTATACAGTCCCCCTGCCATTAGAGTCGCAACCAGCAACAAGGTGTGTGACCGTTTCCAATTCAGTTTTACAAAACCTACATATGTCTGTTTGTTCCACATGTTCAATGGAGTTTGTAAACCAGCGTGTACGTAGCCCACTAGCCTGAGTTGCCAATATTAACCTTTCATTTCTTGGTTTGAATTTGCCCCTCCTTAGCTATTCCTGCATTCGTTCCTGATCAACATGAGGTTCTTCCAGAAGTTTTCTATACTTGCAACTATATTTATGCTTTTTCCGCATTTCTTGACTTCTCATCTGGTCCTTCACCTTGTATTCTTTCTTTTGCTTTTTGGTACATTCAGTTGCTGCCTGATTTTTATGTACTTCTGGTTTAATTTCCATTCCTGCTTGACGTCAATATGCTTCTGCTAAATTAAGTAGAGAAGTCATCTTAAATTTATTCTCGTTATGTTTCAAAACTTTCACTACATTTGGGTCTTGTGAGGTCAGCAGATATGAGTGGAGGCCCATGACTGCAGACCTATACATGTAATCAGTTTCAAGGAGGCCCATCCCTCCTTCGTAACGGGAATATGTAATCTTGGTATACACTGATTTTTATAAATCATTTGGTAAGCATGAAGCATCCTTCTTGTTTTAATATCCAATCTATCCAACACTTTTTGGTGCCAGTCAGTCACTCCAAAACTATAAGTTATGACAGGAAAAGCAAACTGATTTATAGCTTGGATCTTGTTCCTAGATGTCAAATGCTGTTTTCAGGATTAATTTAAGTCTTCTAAAGTACTCCTTACTGAGTTTTATTCTCATTTGTTCATGTTTTATTACTGATCCTTCATCAGTTCCCAAGTATTCATACACTCCCTCTTGCTCAAGTTCTTTTACATCACATTCTTGCCCCAAACTGATGTTTCCTGGTGCTGCAGTTTTCCTTTTTTAAAGGTTGCTTTTGCACATTTATCAAGACCAAATGACATTCAATATAATCTGAAAAAGTTTGGCCAACCTGCAGCTGTGCTTTCAGTGCCTCATCTGATGAGCTATACAGTTTTAAATCATCAACAAAGAGAAGATGAGAAGTCATTAGACTTTGTTTTCTAGAAGCCAAATTGCAGCCATGACCTAAGCTGTTAAGTAAACAGCTTAATGGATTAATGGCAAGGCAGAATAGCAACGGTGACAGAGTTACCTTGGAATATTCTCCCATTGAAGTTTTATCCCTTGGATAATAATCAGTCCTTTTTCATGGCTTAATTGCAAAGTGGTCTGTTACTGTAATGTAGTCAGTCAGTATAGGGTGCACCTTATACATTTTTAAGCACTCTTTTATCCATGAATGTGGGATACTATCAAATGCTTTTTTGTAGTCAATCCATGCCATACTTAGATGCTTCCCCTTCGTACAGTTCTCCACTATAACTTTGTTTAACAAATGATCCTTTGTTCCATATGACTTTTATTGCCCTTTTGTTCTACTGCCATAATTAAGTTTTCTTCTAAATGACTATAAACTCTGTCGGCGTCAATTCCTGTGTATAGTTTATAAGTCGTTGGAAGACAAGTTACTGGTCTATAATTTTTAGGGTAGCTTGCAGGTTCACTCTTAAGTAAGAGCATTGTTTTTCCTGTTGTTAACCAATGCAGTGTGTGTTCAGGGTGCACATATACATAGTTCTTACTCATGGCTAAATCCTCATGCAAAGAAGTTAATACTTAGCGCCAAAAGTTAGGTAATGCATCTGTGCCTGGGGTTTTCCAGTTAAAAGCTTTTCTCAACTTTGTTCCAATCGCTCTTGGCTGTTATTTCATCCCATTTCATATCCTGTACCTTTAAACTTCTTATTCTTTCTTTTACTTCTTCTACCCATTTAGCATCTTAATTTCCACAGGATTTTCATAGATACTTCTCCAAAATGTATCAACTTCCTCTTTTTTTGGCGATCTTTCAAATTCTTTTACCTTATTTCGCAATTCTCTATACAACTTTTTTGGGTCATCAATAAATTGCTTATTTTGTGCTTTTTCCTTATATTTATCTTCGTATCTTTTAAGTCTTTCTGCCTGTTTTGAAATTTTTTCATTTATCTCCAGTAGTGCATAATAGATCCTGGTCTGTTCTAATACTGCGCATTGCTTTTATCACATCTATCTTTCTTAGTATTTTTGATGATCTATTCCCTCTTCTATAATCTTCTAACAATGACATTTCTTGTCTTAGCTGCTTTATAGTTTTCTCCTTTTGATATTTCCATGATGGCATTCGCTTTCGCCCTCTCTTTTCCCTCACTACCTTGTGTTCTTGTGGTAGAACTTCTATCAGTTATTAATTTAGCAGCACAGTAATATATTCTGTTAACTTCTGTTATATCACATGGATTTCTATGGACAGTCCTAATTACTGTTTTATCAAGCTTCTGACTTTTTGGGTTTTATTAACCTTCTGCAGTCTATTTCTCTCATTGATCTTGATATATCTTGTCTTTCTCTATTAAATCAAGCAACTCTTCTCTTAACTCATTTACTTCCATACTGGAGGGACATCCCTTGTTTTCCGTTTCCTGTGGGCATTCTATAGAAAGTTCTATAGCATCTTCCTGTGGCATTCTCTTCAATTTCATCCTGTGTCATCTGTTGTTCTGTCATATGGGAACTCACTGGCGTATCACTCCTCAACATTGACTGCATCAAAGTTTCCTGTTCCTTTCCTTGCTGTCTAGTTTCAAATGAATGTTTATACTGGTTTCCTGTGGAAAGCTCCCAAATATCTTGATATGGCATCTGACCAATGGCTTCCTGTTCCACTGGTTTCCCTTAATTTGGATATCCATTGCTCTATCCTGTTGTGGTACTTTCTGTATTCGATTTACTACACTGAATCCTTCTACTTGCAGCTGTTCCATAACCTCAATTTCTATTTCTTTGATTTCTCCATTACTAATCCATTTTTCTACATTTCTTCTTAGTCTTCCTATTTTGTGTATTGTAAAGTTTTCCATATCCAGATTCCTCTCTCTATATTTTTTCTTTATATATCTTTGGTGCTGCTCTTTTTGTATTGGTTAGTTTTGCTTTCTCCATTGCATAAATATTACACCATATTAAATTTCCTTTCCTTCCGCCTGTCCATATTTCTTAGTCACGTCTCCTGATCTTCTTGCTTTTCCTTATACTGGGAATTCACTCCATCATGCTGTGATATAGTCTGTTTTAGACCTTCTACATTAAATCCTTCACTTAGCAGGCATTCCATAACTTCAACTTCTATTTCTTAAACTTCTGCTTTACTAATCGTCTTTTCTACATTACATCTTTGCGCTATTAATCTTTTTATTGTGAAATTTTCCATATCTGGATGCCTTTGCCTGTATTTCTCTTCGAATATCTTTGAGACTGTCTTCTCTATATTAGTTAACTTGGCTTTCTCCTTTGCATAAATATTGCATCATATCAAATCTCTCCCTTTCCCATGTCCAGATTTCTTTTTTATATTTTTCAAGTATCTCTAGGTTTTATTGTTTATATTTTCTCACTTCCTCAGATGCTTCTTTTTCCAAACAGATCAAAGTTCTTGATCTATATACTGATTTTCAAAAATCTGTTGTATTAATGAATGCAAATGTTTATTTGAAACTTCTGACAGTTTTTCCTGTGGAAGTATTTTTCTTTCCTCTAATTTCTCTCAATCGTTTTGTATATCTTGTGTCTGAAAATTCTGGGCTTTTCACATAATATTCTCAATAGTCCACTCTATCGTCTTTATTGCTTCTCTTTGACAAATCAGATTTTGTCGTTTTTGTGGACTGCTACTTTCTTCTACAACAGGGGAGCCATCCTCCCTCTGAGCCTGGCCTGGCCCCATTTTGGGAATGTTTCCATATTTTGAGGATTCTATACTGTCATTTTTTTCCAGTCCTGGCACCAGTGCAGCTACCAGGATTGGGCACTTTTTTATCCTGGGTCTTATGCACCCAGCTATCTTTTTTATTTTTGATTTACTTCTGTCCATGATATATACTATATAAATACAGTCTCTATATCAGTGTCGCCTTGTTGAGATTTTGTGAAAAACAGGGACCATCTCACGAAGGTACTCACCAAGACTTGAGGATGAATTCAATTTCAGCACTACTACTCCTCCTCTCCTTTGCTTACTGACTTTTCATCTCTCCATCAGGACCCCTCTGCCGTCCTGTGGGAGTAAGATGATGACAGATTAAAAGCCCCAGCTTCAATGGCATCCTGGGGCAGAACATGTGGAGCCTGCACACATTCTTTCGAAGAGCCTAGACTGGTTCTCCTCTGTAAAATAAAATCTGCTAAAGCACTGGGGGCTAGAGTCAACTGTACCAAATGAAACAAAATTGGCACTAAATGATGCCAATTACTCTGGGGCAGTAATGACAATATGGACTTTCTGTGCCAAGGAATGTAACACAGAATGATTGAATGTCAATGGCACTGAGATCATCACTGCTGACACCGGGTTCTTGGTATTGAACCCCTAGGCCCTAGTGACTCTCTGCATCAACAGTCAGTATTGAAGACATTATCAATACCAAGCATCTCGGCAAGGAAAGAAGTATTTTCTGTCTGCACCATATGAAGAGGTGCAAGTATTGTTCCAGATTCAACTGCTGCTGTTGCCAAGACATGGTCTATAGGAGGAAGAACTGGACAGACTCAATGACAAGACTTTTCAGCCCACTGCAGGAATTGTCAGGGACAAGATGATACTGTACTGAAGTTGGGCCTACACAAAGGCTGACATCATATACTCAAAGCCAAGCGAAGACACCTGTAGGAGCATAATGAAGAGACAGAAGCTGGTTTGGATGATATAAATCTCAAAAAGTTGCTGTTCAGAGGAAAAACCTACCTGTCAGCCTTCTCAGTGCTAACTCAGTAATACCAGACAGTTATTGCCAGGGTAACAGTTGAGAAAGGTCTGGGTCTAAGAGAAGGGGAAGCAACCCTATGTACCTTACAGGAGGGTGAGCTCCTACAGGATAGATAGGTTGGACTCTCACTCATCGTCTTTCTTTCTTTTATGGACTAACAAGCCTTGGGTGTTCTCTTGCCTGGTTCTTGGAGAGGTGAAGACTTTGTGCCCACTACTTCGGGGCAAAGTAGCCCTTTCAACACTAATGTACTTCTCCTATCAGAAAGCATATGGGAAATGAAATTCTTGCAGACAGAGCACTCACCATCCTAACGTCCCACTCAAAGACACACCAACCATAAATTGTGGGGTACTGAGAAGGACCTTATGTCCACATTTTTTAAATCTAGACTTGGGGTCTCACACACAACTATTCTAGGCTCACATCATATGAACCACCAAAAACTACTACTAGTACTAGCAACAACCAATACCTCTAAGATTACTGACTTGAGTGCAAGAAGGAATGCATGCTACCATCAAAACAAAATGCTGAAAAAACTAACTGCCAAATCCTGGTAAAATAAAAAGTTAAGTACTCACCATAACTTTCCATCTGTGCTGTCAACCTTCCTCTATCCTTGAGCTTTGGGAACATGGTTCTGATCCCCAGAACAGGCTCGGCTGTTAATACAGTCCTCCAAGCCAAAATCTCTTGAGCTAAGACTCTACCCACAATACCCCTCTCGAGATGACCTCAAATCGAGTTTGCAGCTACACAGGAAGACAGAAGAATATGTATATGAAATTAAAGAGGCTATGTCCAAGGTCAAACCTGATAAAGTTACTAGGACAAGTGTCCGATCCTCCATAAAGTCTGCAGGAGGGGAAAAGGAGGTTGGGGTGCCAAGGATAAATGAAGCTCGACAACACAGATGAACATTATGCTAAGTACATAACTTTTTTATCTGATGTTGTCAATCTTCATTTATACTTGACCTTTGAGACAGAGTCCATAGCTACTTTAGATCTTGGGTGGACTTATGGAAGGATATTACTGAGAATCATAGAGCCAAAGGATGCTCTTCTCTTGGAGACCAGATCTAATTTGTAATGAGCGACAAAGGTATGCAGAGAAACTCATGCTGTTGCTGTGCATATTTCATCCATGGAACCTCAGAATGGAAAATAGCCGATGTGGCTATGGCCCTACTAGAATGCACTCTCACTGGCGCTAGTAACTGGAGATTCTTTTTATTGTATATGAAAGTAATACAGTCTCTTAACCATCTGGACAAGGTGACTTTTGAATCAGATTTCCCCAGTGATGGACTAGTTGTTGTTGTGTCTTTCGGCTTATCCCAGTTAGAGGTCGCCACAGCGGAGCTCTGGTCCGCTAATGTTTGGTAGTGGATTTTTACGTGCCGAGGTACCAGCCCTGACACACAACCTTCAACGAAGGCACGCCCATTCACGCATGCCTCCAAACAGAAGACGCTCTAGCTGAGAATCGAACGGGACAACGTCTTGCTGTGTGGCGACAACGCTACCGCAGCACCACTACTAGTAAAAGGAAACAAATAACTGATCTGATTTTCTAAATTCTTTAGTTTTGTTGAGGTAGAAATGCAATTGTCTGTCAACATCCAGAAAATGTAAGCAATATTCACCTTTGCTGGAAAAAATTGGAAAGAAAATAGGTAGGTCAAAGGCTTGATTAATATTAGTTTCTAAGACCATCTTAGGAAGAAAGATGGGTTTGTTCTTAGCGAAACCCTACCTTATGAACAAATAAATATGAGGGTTTTGAAGTTCATGCTTGTATTTTGGAAATCCTTCTGGCAGAGGTAATGGTTCGCCATGAGAGAAGCTAAGTGACAGGTAGCCACCAGTTCAAAGGGGGACAGTACCAAAGACTACAAAACTATAGTCAAATCCCAAGAGGCAAGAGGGTGGTTAAACAGTGGTTTCAAGTGCAAAGCTCCCTTCATGAACACTTTACACAATCTATGGGAAATTAGTGAATGGTCCTCAAAGCCATTGTGGAAATTGAAAACAGTGGCTAGTTTGACCTTAATAGTCGAAGCGGAAGCTCCTTGTCCAAAAAGCATGGCTAAAAACTACAATACCTTTTCAACTGGTGCAGAAAAAGGGTTAAGACCATTATTGTGCAAACAAATAGAAAAATGTTTCCACTTGCTGTGGGAAAGTTTCCTGGTGGAAGGTCTATGGGAAGCCAGTAAGATTATCTGGGGTGGAGAAGATAAATTTTTCTGCCTGGTGACTAACGGAATGGAGGAGCCAAGCTGTAAGCTTGAGGTTCTGAAGACTGGGGTACACCAGTCCTTGAGGATGAGACAGAAGATCCGGAACTTGGTCCAGAATCCACGGACGGTGAATTAAATGAGGCCACAGAAAGGAGAACCAGACTTGTAGAGGCCAAAAGGGAAGAATGAGGATCACTTTGCTTCTCAACCTGCTGGCTTTCTTTAAGAAGAGAGGAATCAGTGGGAAGGGAGGGGCACAGAGTAGTCCTGAGCGCCAATTGTGAAGGAAAGCATCTCTTGGGGACTCCCCCCAAAGGGGGAATTAGGGCAAAGTAGCTGCTGCACTTGTTCTTTAGGGGTGATGCAACTGAGGTCGCAGCAACGGATAATCACCTTCATCACTCTGTGACTGAGAGACCACTCGAGGCAGGAGAATGCATCTGCTCATTTTGTCCTCCATCACATTCATACTCCCCAGGATGTGCATTGCTATTAGAAAGTGGCTGGAGAATATCTCCCATTGCCACACTCTGACAGATTCTCGACAAAGGGGCTAACACTTGGTTCCGCCCTGTTTGATGATGTACCAGACTACCGACATGCTGTCTGACTGAATTGCAATCGTTCATAGAGCGAGGACAGATTGGAAGGCTTGCAAAGTTAACAGCACTGCCCTCAGTTCCAGAACACTGATATGCAGACTGGAATCCACTGGGGACCAAGTGCCTTGGAGTATCCTGCCCACATAATGCTCTGGGAGACATCTGTGGTCACTACGGCCTTGGGCCGAGGAGAAAAATGGATGACCTAAAAGAATTTCCTCAGATTCCATCCACCAGAATAAATACTTCTTGCAACACCTGGTGATTTCTACTGGATGCATCATTGGATGGGTTAGGATGGACCATTGGGAAGCTAGAAGCCATTGTAGCAGCTGCATGTGAAATCTTGCTAGTGGAGCAAAGGTAATAGTCGCTGCCGTGGACCATAAAGTTCAAAGGACAAAGTGTAGGAGCTTTGTCTTTGGAGAGAATGGCTTGTACTTGGGATTTTATCTTCTGTAGCCTGTGAAAAGGAAGAGAAGCTACACAAGAGATGGCATTCAGAAGAGCTCCTATGAACTCTAGATCTTGAGTGGGACTTAGCTGAGATTTTGATTGATTCACTGTAATGCCCACACAAGCAAACAGGTGCAGAATGAAGTCTCTTATTTGAAGCAGTAGATGCCTGGTTGGAGTGATGATGAGCCAGTCATCAAGATCAGGAAACAACCAAAATCCATGCAGTCTCAAGTGAGCTGTTACTGCTGCCAGACACTTGGTGAATACCCTGGGAAGCTGTGGATAGGCCACAGGACAGCACTCCAAACTGAAAATGACTGGTACCTATCTGAAAGCAGAGAAACCTTCTGGAGCGTTTGTCCATTTTAATGTAGTAATACACATTCTGAAGGCCTAACAGAGCACATCCAATTTTTTTCCTCTAGAAAGGGAAGCAAAGACTGAAATGTGACCATCTGGAATTTTGCTTGCTGAACAAATTTGTTCTGAAGGGTGAGATCTAAAATTGGTCACGAGTTCCCTGTCCTTTTTGGTACCAAAAAGAGCCTCGAGTAAAATCTGGTACTATGTAGTCTGGTGAGACTTCTTGCATGATTCTCTTCTAGCAGCTTTTGAATCTCTAACTCTGCTTGATCCCCCTGATTGGGTGGACCATCTGGTAGTCTTCATTTTGATCTTGGAAAAAGAGTGAAGGGAATATGGTAACCTCTGTCAATGATCCTCTGCACCCAAGTATCCAAAGTTATTTGCCACCAGTCTCGAGTGCAGAGAAAACCTTCCCCCGACTACTTCCTGAGGTAAGCAATTGGGCACCCTTTCAGAAGCGCTGGTAGAACTGTCCAGAGAAAGAATCTCTGGAACCCTCATTTCTGTGGACCGCAGGGTTGGAGTCTTCCAATAGACCTCCCCCTCTGTCCCAAGGGGAGTCACCACCACATGTGACCTGAAAAGGCCCTTGGGATTTTTTGAACCACATCTTCCAGCTTATCCGATTTCTAGAGTAGGATTGTTGCAGAGCACAAAAACTTATGCCCACTGCAGATAGGGTCTTTGCATCTTTCTCACACCTAACTAGAGTTCCTTTGACTTCGGGGCTGAATAAGGAAGATGCATTAAAAGGAGCATTGATGAAGGAAGACTTAAATGGCTCCGCAAACTCTCACAAGCGCATCCAGGCGTAACACCTTATTGCAATGCTTGAACCCGCTGCCCTGTTCGTCCCTTCGGCTGCATGAGCTATGAATGAGTTGGAAATAGACTCCAGGGTGGTTAGCTGGAAGACCACTTTATCCTGGCTCTCCTAAGACACAGCTTCTGCTAAGGTATCTGATAACTCTGATCAGATCCATCTGGAGCCTAGTGAAATGTGCCATAAAATTCAAAGACTTTAAAGCGAAGATCAATGAAGCGTACAACTGCTTTCTGAATGTGTCCATTGTCCTAGTCTTTCAATTAAGGGGATGAACAATGGAATTCTCTTCAGCTAGTTCCTTTTAAGGGGCTGCTGCCACCAACATAGCATCTACTGTTAACCCCTTAGCCCAATGCTGGTGTTCCTCTGGAGCGGAGAGTATTTCATCTGTCTCTGGGGAATTGGCTCTCCGGAGTCAAGACCATTCTAAGCCCACTGTGCAATCAATTTAATAACATAGTCAGTGGGAGGGGTCACCCAAGAAGTAGATGGGTGAGCACCAAAATCCTGCAAGTACACCGATTAGTCAGAGGTGGGGTCTTTGGGCTTCCAGTTACCACTCTGTTTCATCTCTAGAAGGTCTCCAAACAGAGATGTCTTCCGGGGGGGGGGGTGATTGGGGGGGAACAGTCAGTTTCTTCTGTGCGAGATACCTCAATAGAATCTAAATGTTTCCTCTTACATGTCTTCTTCCTCAGTGGCTCCACAGTGGGAATCTTTGAGGAGGACTCAGAAGAAGAGGGGCCCTGTGCAGTGAAATCTTGCAGCTTAGGTGATTGCTCTTGGGGCATGGAAGCTGGTGACAGCTCTGGGCAAGAGGAAGTCCTGGGACAAAACTCTGACACAGAAGGAGCCAGTTCAGAGCCTACAGAGGCCAATTTCCTCTCCACTACCTGGAAGGCAGGCCTTCCTGAAGAGGGATGGGAGCACAGAGCTGAGGTCCCAACCCATTCTGATAGACCTACCCCAGAAGCAGGAGCTGAGGTATATTCCACATCAGCTGATGTTCTAAGAGTCAAGGACGGCTCCGAGTAAAAATCGGAAGCCGATCTGGAACCCTCAGAACTGACAATGAGGATACAGCCCTTGGAGTCTGTCAGTTCTGAAGGAACTGAGGAAGTCAAAGCAGATCCTAGAACCCAAGGGGAAAAAAACTTGTTGGCACCAGAGCAGCTGGAACCAGATCCTAGAACCGAAGGAGAGAAAACTTGTTGGCACCAGAGCAGCTGCAACCGGAGGAATCCAAGTTGGAAGCTCAAAGCCCTCAGAAGAAGCTAGGGGAGGAGGAAGATTTGCTGGACTCCTGGGAGAAAACACCCCAACTCCAAAATGGAGAGGAGTCTGGGAAGAAACAAAAAGACCCCTGGCCACTAGGATTTGATTCACTAACCTCATGATGTCGACTTCAGTACGACTCCTGGAGGATCAGACAGATAAGCCTGAGGGAGATTCAGCTCTGTCAAGAAAGGGACTCAGAAGCTGTCCCATAAAGGGGTCAATAGAGGATGAATACCTTGTCCTGGGTGTGGTAATCATGTCTGTTTTCTCTTTATAGATGGAGATTCCAACATTTGTGGAAGCATAGTAGGTGGTGTCGGTACCAACAAGGGAACCAAAGGTATCAGTACAGATGTGACCAGCACCAATGTCTGTGGAGCCATAGGCAGTGCTGAAGCAGACAGATTTGAGAGTTTTCGAACTTTAGCCTTCAGTTCTGCTGAAGTGGTGGGAATGGAATGCTTATGCTTTTTGGCTGCCAGAGCCAAAGGAGACATTGGCACCAAGTGGCTTTTCTTAAGTCCAACATCTGATATAGAAGGGAATGTGTCTTGGACAGATTCTCCTCAAAAGAAGACTTAGACCTTTCAAGATGAATTTATTTTTCCTTTCTACTAAGGCCCGGTTACTGAATGCCTGGCAAATAGACCAGCCTTGCTGGAGAGTCAGGCCTACACAATATACACAGGAAGAATGCCCATCTGAATTAGGCACCTTCCTTCCGCAATCCTGGCACCGTCTAAAGACATTAGTACCTTTTGATTTATTCGCCATGTTGGCAGTCACACAAAAATGAGATATCAACAGGCAGCAAACGCGCACGCGCACACACAGACAGATACACATACACACAGAAGGAAAAGGAAACTACCAACAATGGTAGGCCAAAGTTACCTAAAGATGTAGAAATAGAGAGAGGCACTACCAACGATGGTAGGAAAAGAATACTGTATGGTAAAAGGGAAGCACACTCACCTGACAAAGAAATGTGGGTAGAAGTACAGAAGGAAAAAAATATATACCTATATAAATAAATATATATATATATATATATATATATATATATATATATATAACATATATATATATATATATATATATATATATATATATATACATATTTAAGAAATATGAGGACTGAGCAGGAAAATCAAGGAAAAACTAGATAATTTTACTTAGATGCAAGAGAAAAGTACAGTTGTGTATACTTACCATAAATGTAGATGTTCAAGTGTATTCACCATTGCAGTCATCACATTTCGGGTTACCTGCTTGCAGGTAGCCCTCAGTCAGCCTGATAATCAAAGTCTTGGGTCCTGCATCGGTTGCTGTCTCATCTTCCATGACGTCAGGTAGTCAGGGGTATAAAGCATGCAGCCGATGCCATTGCATCAGTTTTTCTTGCCCCAGATGTCAGGTGACCTCATAATGGGAAGCAATTATATACAAGGTTACACCTCCAACAAAAATCAAATACGCCAGAAAGCTAAAGCACAGTAAACAAAAATAGAGGTATAGTCAAAAGAAGTCAGGGGGCTGGAGGAAGGGTAACCAGGACTGCAACAGTGAATGCACTCTAACATCTACATTTATGGTAAGTGTCCACAACTGTACTATGTTCTTCATGTTTCACTGTTGCAGTCATCACATTTGGGTAGATTCCCAAAGCTACAGTTGGGAGGAGGCAATTATACAGCATTAGGACCAGCTATAAGGCCCTGCAAGACTGCAGTGGCAAAGCCAGCTCTGGAATTAGAAAAAATTGGAGTGGTAATGCTTGGTGAAGGTATGTATAGAACTCCAGGTAGCAGCTTCTAGGATGTCTCTGGTAGGTACACCTCTGAAAAAGGATGTAGAGGTAGATGCAGCCCTGGTGGAATGAGGTCTTATCCCATGTGGGGTAGGTTTTCCATGGTGCTTACAGCAGAAATGAATGCAATGGCCAATCCATTTAGAAATGGTTTGCTTTGAAACGGCCTTCCCCTCTGCCCTGCAGCAAATGCAACCAGCGGCTGTTCAGATTTCCTGAGAGGCTTAGTCCTGTCCAAGTAAAATCTAAGTTGTCTGTGCATGTCCCAGGAGTGCAGTATTCCTTCCCCTTTGTTCTGTGGATTAGAAAAGAAGGTTGGCAAATGAAAGGACTGATTAAGGGCCACACTGGATACCACCTTGGGCATAAAGGAAGGATTGGTCCTGAGGGACACCCTGTCCGCATGAAAGATGATGAAAGGCTCCACTGCCATGAGGGCCTGTAATTCAGACACTCTTCTTGCTGAAGAGATGGCTAGAAGGAAGGCTGTTTTCAAAGAAAGGAATTTCAACTCTGCATTTGCAGCTGGCTCAAAGGGAGGTACAGTGAGCTTTTCCAATACAAAGTTAAGGTCCCAGGCTGGAGTAGGGGCTCTCCTGGGTGGTCTTAAGTTTTTGGCCCCACTGAGGAATTGCTTCAGCAGTGGATGAGAGAAGAGTGGTGGCTCAGTATTATAATGTGCTGAAATGGCAGAGGCATGAATCGTGATGGAAGAAAAGGAAAGGCCCTTGTGAAACATCTCCATTAAGTATTGAAGAATATGCGGTAAATTGGGCACTGTTGTGCCCATCCCCTGAGTTTGGCTCCAGGAATGGAATATTTTCCATTTTTCAGCATAGGATTTTCTAGTACTAGGCCTCGTTGCCTCCAGAATGACATCCATCACTTGCTTACTGAGGGTATGGTAACTATGAGCTTGGATAATTCGCCAGTCTGCAAGGTTCAGTGTTTGAAGCTGTGGGTGCAGAATCTGGCCCTCCTGCTGGGACAGCAGGGCAGGGGTCTGAGGCAGGTGCCATGGTACCAGCAGTGACACACTGCGCAAGAGGGGGTACCACTGTTCGCGTGGCAAGTCTGGTGCAATCAGTACTGTCCTTGATTTATCATGTTTGATCTTTAGTAGCACTTTGGAGAGGAGAGACAAAGGGGGAAATGCATAAACTGATAGGTTTTTCCAGGTGAAGGACAGGGCATCCACTTTCCAAGCTTGTCTGTGGGGAGTCCTTGTGCAGAATTTGCCCAATTGGTAGTTCTGAGGGGAGGCAAACAGGTCCATCTCTGAGCTCCCCCATTTGTTTCACAACATGTTGAATATCTTTGTTTCCAGTTTACACTCGTGTGGGTCCATGAGATTTCTGCTTAGGTCGTCTGCCAGTGTATTTAGCTTGCCTGGCAGGAATTGAGCTTGTAGGTGCACTTGGTAGCTCAAGGCTGTGTTTTACAGAGC
>NC_056732.1:1011576873-1011674373 GCF_019279795.1 Protopterus annectens
GAAGGCTCGGACCCGATAACTCTGACTGGATTAATGCCCTTAGCTTGATCTAGTAACAAGTTTTAAGACAAAGAAAGTAAATGAAAAATAATACTGAATATTAATAAGGCTTTTTCTAGCAAATAAATGTATGTTTAGTAGCAATTCTGTATCTGCTCCTCAGGTCTCCATGGAGAGAGCCTGATGAAGAGAAATTGGCTACAATCTGAAAATGAGAAACTGTCTAAGAGATAATGATCTCTGAAAGCATTCAGGTGTTTTCCCAGCTGGGAGTGCTATAAAGAAGCACAGGCTGCATCACATTTGTTAGTATGGATAACCTTTCTTTTATGTTAACTCAAGTGTGAGTGTGGCTCTCAGTTTGGGACATTTGCTCTATTAGGAGGATAAAACTTAAATATTTGATGATGTACATAGTTATGTCAGTTAGTATTAAATTAATAGGTTTTCTGGAGTATTGGGAGTGTTTTTTGAGGACTTCCAATACAACAAAAAGTTTTATAAGATATGACATAGGCTCATCAAATGGATATGACAAGAAACAACTGTATAAAAGTTCAACCTGCCAAACAGTGTATGCATGTGACCAAAAGCTGAAACCAGACATTTAGTAAAAAGCTATTATACATAAAAGGTGGGTATAATAACTTAATAAAATTATTCTTTCTGTAATGTCTTTAAATGTCAATGGTCTCAGATAAATACAAAAAAGAAAGAGTAGTGAACTATATTAAAAAGTGTAGAATGCAAATGTTACAGAAATCATATTTGTGAAAAAATAAACATGTAAATTTGATAAAGGTTTTCAGGATGGTTATTCAATGGAATACCTGAGACAAAGGAACAGAGGTGTACTTGTATTAATTGCAAGAGGTGCTCCAATAGTGATAGAGAATAAAAAAGATAGCAATGGTAGATATGTAGTATTAACGGGCTATACTGGCAAGGGAGGATGATTACATAGGCATATATTTATAGTCCACCTAAAACTGCTGTAATGGAGCTTAAGAAAATTCTGGGAGAACCAGCTTTCAGCAAGGAATACTGCTTACAGGTGGGGATGGGGATTTGATTTGCAGCAGTAAATATGTGTCTTGGGGGCCCAGAAGGGAAAATATAACAAAGGGGGGTAGACTTTTGAAGAAATTTATGAAAATAATTGGCATGGAAAATGTGAATTCAGTACTAAGAGTTTGGGCAGAATTTATATATTATTGCCAAAGACACAAAAAATGGGCTAGGCTAGACAGAATTTACATTTCACAGTAACATGTGCATTTAATTGAAGGTCTTGATATGTACCCAATCACTATTTCAGATCATTTGTTGATTATAACTAAAATAAAAACTCAGGGTAAGGAAATAAAAGTGAGACGTAGGCTCTGTCCTATTTGCCTGCTGAAAACAGAGGAATTTAATGAATGGGTAATGGAAATTAACTCAGGAGCTATTAGAGAAGACAGAAATTTCTTCTGAAAATACAGCTAGTGAGTATGATAAATTAAAGTGAAGTTTAAAAAGAGTGTGTAAATAAAAGAAAGAGATGGTTAAGAAGTAACAAGAATTATTTTGAGGGACTGACAAATATTAAAGTACTGCAGAACAGGAGGAATCTCACAGAACAAGAGGAGTAGTAACTGCAGAATGCTAAACAGAAAATAAGGTATTACCTCAACAATATGCATGAGTTTACAAAGTATTTCACTATTCTTTTTTATATTTATCCAAGACCAATGACTGTTTTTGATAATGGTAGAGCACACAAACGTTTAGCACAATGACTCAGGATTGTCACAAAGCTTTGGAAGCCTATAACAAGGAACTTAACAAGATAACCTGTAGAGGTATTAGGAATATTTTGGAAACTCTATGAAAGTCTGTATAAAGCAGAAAAATATGGAAATCAAGAAAAGGTACAAATGGAAATGTTTATGGAAGAATTAAATATGCCAAGGTTAGAGGGAGAAAAGGCTCAATTACTAACAGGTTAGGAGGAGATGAGACACAAATGGTTATGTATAACCAGTCTACAGGAAAGTCTCCAGGAATGGTATTCCTGTGGAAGTTTGGAAGCTAGAAGGGAAAAAATGATAAAGAACTGAAAGGTTTTGTTTGGCAGCATTTTAAGAGGAGGAGTAGTACTAACATCCTGGAAGAAAGCGGCAATTGCTACAATACCTAAAGAGGTAAATATCCATCAGATCCCTGCTTCATACAGGTCCACTTCAATACTAAAACATGGTCATAAACTTTTTATGTCTATAATGGCTAAAACAATGGCAATAGTGATGCCAAAATTAACAAATATGGATCAATTTGGTTTTGCGGAGGGGAGCCAAACATTTCACAATATTAGCAGAACACTTTTGATTAAGAGGTAAGCAGAAGCTAAGAAAATACCACTGTTGTTGCTAGGTCTTGAAGCAGAGAAAGCATTTGACAGTAAGCTGGGACTTTATGAGTAGAGAAATGGTAGCATCTGCATTCCCTGATAAAATTTTAAGATTGATTAGGAGGATATACAAGGGCTCGGAGGTGTAAGTCAAAGTGGGTGGGATCCTCTCCGATAATCTCTGCTTGAGCAAAGGAACCAGGCATAGGTGTCCTTTCTCCCCTTTATTATTTGCATTACATTTAGAAACACTGGCAAAGAAAGTAAGAGACTCAAATTCAAGGATATAATTGGTATGTTAGTCAAGAAAAGCTAGCTCTATTTGCAGATGACATTATTTTATACCTCAAAAAAAAGGAAGGGGCGTTACAGCGCTGTGGAACATATTAAGACAGTTTCAAATCTTTTGGGATACAAAATTAATGAAGCTAAAACAAAGTCAATAGTGGTAAACTATGTACCCATATATGGATTGGTTCAGCAATATCCATACTTATGGGGGCATGATATATGCATATATAATAAAGTATTTACAACTATGGAATAAAAATGATTCTGGTGTGGCAGCTAAGGATATTTGGGAAGAAACTAAATAAAAGATAATACAAAAACCAAGAAAATGGAAGCTCTGTTATATGGATAGCAACATTAAGATACAGACAGTTAAAATGTTTTTATTCCCTTTAGTCTTATACACAGGTCAGGCATATTTTTATCAACCAGAGAAGAAGTTGTGGATAGCAATTAATAAAGAGCTGAAGGATTTTATCTGGGAGAGGAATACAAGTGGGAGTATGCATATTCTTCCAACAGAACAGGGCGGATTGTGATTACCAGATTTGAAGGGGTATTTTAAAGCAGAACAGTTAAAGCTACTATACAAAGCACAAGCAGCAAAATATAATTCAATGTGGAAAGAGATGATGATGAACAGTGGGGGGGGGGGGGGGGGCTCAAGATACAAGTAGACACTGGGATTTTGGATGCAGACCTTTAAGGAGAATAACAATAATCACACAGAATATTATATTCATAAAGTAGCAGAAAGTATACCAAGAATTAAGCTAACACAGGAATGGAGAAAGGAGATTCTGACAACAAAGATGACTGCAATTAGGGATACAGACCAGGCAAGACAGGGTTAGAATTTATGGTAGAAAACTGGCAACAGAACCAATGTATTGGGAACAATCAACTAGGGAGGGAAAAGTAATACAATGGGAAGACACCAATAACTTACAGTATATGAACTGCAGGTTAGAGACTGCCTTCTCTATCAAGAACTAATATCAGAGTAAAGGCAAAGAGAAAGAAATAGGAGAATCCTAAACAAAAGACCAGCACTGGTAGAGTTTTTAGTAGAATCTAGAACAGAAGTTGCCATTAAAAAAAGGAATAATTAGTACAACATATAAAATATTGCATGATAACTGTAAGACTCAATCAATGGAGGTTAGAAAGGATTGGGAAGGAAGGTTAGATAAGCAATCCACACAGAAACAATGGGGGGATATACGTATGTCTCCCAAATATACAATAAAGTCCAGAAGATTTGGGATCTTTGCTTAGAAATGTTTACATAGGTATTTTTATACCCTAAGTAGATTCCAAAGAATTTTCCTCAGGTAAACAGCAAATGTTGTCGGTGTGATAGGGAAGAAAGCTGTAACTGGGAACATATTTTCTTGGAGTGTAATAAGTTGGCAGACTTTAAAGATTCCCTGCAGACTGCTCTGTTGGAGATGCTGGCTAAGCAAATTGGTGTATATAATTAGTGATTTTTTTTGAGCTATGATACTGAATCGGAATTGCCAAGACATAGTAAGGTCTTGAGTCAAATTATGATAGCTGCCAAACAAAAAGCAATTACTAGAAAATGGAAATCAAAGTCTTAGCCAACTTTACTACAAGTAGCGAAGACAGTAACAGAGATAAAACTGGAATTTTGATCTTTAGAAAAGGGTAGGCGCAAATTACATAGCAAAAAATGGGAAGTAAGGGATCAATACATGCAGAAGAGGAACGTGGTTTAAAAGAATGCAGGCATTAAATGAGCTCTATGTAATGGTTGACTGACAAAAACTGGACGTATAATGTTTGCAGCTACAGCTGTCTCGGCAGGGTTTCTAATGTATGTTTACAACTGAGATTGTGTCAGTATGGTTTATTTCCATTTATATAAATGTAACATTGCCTTTGTCATACATGATCATTTAATAAAGATGTTTCCTGTTTAAAAAAAAACTCTCAAGATTGCTTTTGTTGATAAATATAAGTGCTCAGCAATGAGAAATAAAAATGTTAACTAATTAGCAGATGTATGAAAGAATCAAATTTCACTCAGAACACAACTGGTCAACTGACTGCACCTACAGAATTCTTGCCTTCCAATGAGAGCATTTGTTAATGAAAAACAGGTAACTTTGCAAATATAAGACCCTACCCTTTTGCATATGTTTTAAAACCTGTTACAGAGTAGTTTAACAAAAACGTTGGGAAATATCATGGTTGTAATTAAGGAAATTATTCTTTTGAGCTGGAATATAGCATATAAATTGCTAAGATTAATGTCTTACTAAGTTTAATACTACTGACTGCCAGAAAAGCTACTAGAAAATGAAAATCAAAATGTAAACCAGCTGCAACTGAAGTATTTAATATTTTAAATGACGTAAGAACTGTAGATGAGATGTTTAGAAAAGGCAATAAGCAAAGGTCATAAAATAAATGGAATTTGTGGCAACAATACATGCAGAATAACGTTCACAAGGAGGAGTGAAGCTTAAATGAAGTCAAGAAATAAACTTATATAATGTTGGAGTAAATGAAAATTGTTAAACAGAAAACAAGTATATATACTGCATGACTACAACAATGGAAACTTGCTACAGTTTTGTTTTCTTCTGATGCATGAAAACTATGTTAGCATTTAAAATGTTATGATTTATTAATAGTGTTTACAAAAGGATGTGCTAAATAATTATGAGCTCTGCTACTTTGCTAGATGTACAAGTCCTCTTACAATACTTGTACAATAATCTCTCTTCCTGATACACAATGAGTATCCAAATTCATAGGTACAGCTAGGCTAGCAGGATTAGACTTTAGTCTGAAACAAATTTAATAGTTCTCCCTGTCAAATATGTAGAAGACATCAGCTGTTCAATGAAATGATGGCTGACAGGATCTCATGACAAACGACTGTGCAACTTAAATGCTAAATGTCCTGTTACATTGACTCCTTGTGAAGAACTAATGGCAACCCTGCCACCGAATATAGTCTATATGTTGTTACCCAGTCTGCTTCAGTAAATAATCCAAAAAATGGGTTCAGGCACCTAGCCATCGTGACATTTCCCTGTGGTACATCTGGTTGGGGACACATGACTGAAATGACATTCAGCGGCAGAAAAATACAAACAAAAGAATGCAATGCCACGCCCACAGCTTCAACAACCAACTGCACAAGGGGGAAATAATGTCCATGGCACACAAGGCAACATAAGACAGAAGACAGTATGGCAGGCATCAACAGCAGGCTAGCCAAGGGGCATGTCAGTGGAAGTAAAAATGCAGTGCACAATTGGCAGCACGTTTATAAGTGGTTCATGTGAACCACTACCCCTTTTCACAGTATCTACAGAACATTAGGTAAAATGCATACTGGAACCTAAATGCAGGACATTTGCCATGCTGTAGCACACTTCTACAAGTTGCAGTTACATAAGATGTACTGTACACTGAGCACAACACTCATTAGTTCTTCTGCCCCATGCACTTGGCTATTAAAGCTGTGGGCAAGGCAATGTGTGCTTCTCTTTGCCCACAGGGAATTCACAAAAAGTCATATTTCTCTGCAGCTAAATGTCACTTTAGCCATGTGTCCCCAACCAAATGTACACCACAGGGAAATGTTTTGCTACCTAGGTGCCTGACCCCCCCCCCCAAAGAAAACAACCTTGGCAACAACAACATAGAGAGTATATGTGCTATTGTCCTGGGTATGGATCTCCAACCTCTACACCCTATCTAGACTGCTCATTGTTCACTTACAAAGCCCCCTCCCTCCATGAACAAGCATCTCCAAATGCCCCTCTAGCCACAGTAACTACCTTTGACATAAAGTATTATTGTTCACATACACACACAATTTTCAGGGAAGGATGTTGAATTCTCTAGTTCCCCACATCTTTGGTCCTGGTTGTACAACTTTGCAGGGAATTCCAGTTACCCGTTGGCTCTTATTTTGCCATTTGATAGCTCTTTCACTGGCAGGCAGCCAAAGCAGTCTAGAATTTGTGGCTTTACAGTGTTATTCTCAGTGTAAATGGTTCCACTTCTCTTGAGCTAAGCAACACTGGATAAATACACTTGTGATTATTAAATACTAGCCACAAACATAATTAAAATGGATTTTACTTAAAAAAATAAGAAAACAGCCCAAATACAGAATAAAATATGGTTTACCATCAAAATATTGATTGCACATAGTCAAATATGCACATCATCGACCAATTTATGAGAAATCCATACTGTCAACTTTTCAGAATGCAGGAAAAAAAAAGTCATTTCCAACCCCTCTACCCCTAAAAACAAGTGCTAACATGGGTCAAAAATGGGGTGGGGTATGGATATCAGTGTTGAACATTTTCAGCAGTTGAAGTTCAGACTTCACGCAAGTGGTGGCGACGATATGTAATCAACATGTTGATGGCAAACCATAAAATATAATACATGGGTTGGCACACAAAGAAAAGTAAAACAAAATGTAGTAAAAAAAAAAAGAGTGCATACAGAAAAAAAATCAAACTCCACCTACCCAAGTTTCCTAGGTAGTTACTACAAGTTCTGGAACTTAAAGTAGCTAATGTTTTCACAGATAGGATGTTTCAACAGCAAACCCACATTCAGCATTTCAGTAAATCACAATTATATAGCCCACGACCTTCTGCGACTTAAATGTTCCCATGGAGACTGGTCATAAACCAACTAGACCCACACCCAACACAACAGTCAGACATTATCAAAATACCTTCACATCTGTTTCTTCTTAAAGTGAATCCCAGATGGCCCTTAAAAATTCCAATGACCATTACATTTCAATGCTGTTTTACCCTTGACTATTACCTTAGAAGACGGTGCCATCCTGCCTGAAAACTTGCCACTCACTCTGTCATTTTACATCCAACCACACAAGAATTACTAGGAGAACATACATTGCAAATATACATGCCAGAAATGGGGAAAAACACAGAAAAGAATTTATTCTGCTTCATTCAGTCTGGCATATGTACATTTCATAGACATTTACTTTTAGCCTGGCATACAGAGTAATATGTATGTATCAAGTGGTCTTCACCATGTTACATACAGGGATTCTGAAGTACTTCCGCCTTATATGCAATGATTGATACTTATGCATATGGACAAAGAAATACAAATGGCTACTACTTCTACCAGTCAAACGAAATGCAAATACCTTGGAGCTACCATTTCCCCAAGAGTTGAAGACAATCCTCTGTGAAAATCCTCATTGACTGCAGATATGGCACCACTGTCGGTATCAACAATTCCAACACCTAACTCATGAAGAATAGGAGTCTGGAAGGCTACTCTGGGCCGTTCAGGTGGAATTCTCTCTTGAACATGAGGCCTGTCTTCATGTAGTTTGCCAACATTCTCAAGGACCCGTCCTGCAGGGTGCTGAAAACTATTCTGATCTTGGATTTTAGTCTGACGATTTATAGCACCAAACTGCTTTAGTCTATCAGGCTGAAAAAAAATCAGTATATATTTAAGAAAATATATTCATAAAGTAAAGAAAGTGCAGTACTGTCATTAAGCACAACATTTAATAAGCTCTAAAATTAATCAAAAGGCATGACTAAACACAAAAGTAGTATTTCACATTTTAACTCAATGTGTCTATCTAAATGACCGTCTTTATGCCAGACAGAATTCTGCTTTGTTTTATGGAACTATTATCTGTCAGCTTCACAAGTTACAGCTTTATAAACATTTAAGTACAAACTGTGCCTAGTAGATGAACATTTACAAAAAACACTCTTACAATTCCTCAAACTGTCACACTGCTATAAAACCAGTGCTGATAGCGCATTAACACAGCAACCAAATTTTCACTGCAATGCCAGTAATGTACATTTGGAAATATGTCTAGATACTAGAAGTTTGGACAGGGAAATGAGACTAAGCATCCAAATGTTGTTCTTTACAAGTGAGAAGGATGGACTTACTCATTAAACAAAAGGGCTCTGATAAAAAAGGACAACAACTCACTTGCACAAGTATATTACACTGCAAGTTTGGGTGGGTGGGTCGGTGAAGGTACCGTTATCACTGTACATCATCTCTCTCCTCCTCTTAAGCAAATTACTACCCCTCACAAAATGAAACCTAAAATAATTGGATCATTACCTGGAACTCCACCTCAGTTAGCTCTCATCTCAACAGTAACAGAGGCCATTGATTTGCATTTGAGTTCAGTAATTCCTTGCAGGTAACTACAGCTACAGAACAACAGCACACACACATCCAAAAGTTTCTGTGTAAACAGTCTCACTATACTGTAATGCATCTGCCTAAACAAGGCAAAGTCACATTATATCCTACACGCATTGCACCTATTAGATTTTACATCCCTCCTGTTACGTTTAATGCCTGCATTAACAAGCACTGGATACACACGTAGACTACAAACAAGGGGCATCACTTGAGAAATATTAACTTTGGAGGTACACATTTACAGAGTACATATACAGAAATAAAAATGTTTAAAAATGTACTGTAACTTAATATCTTGGTGACTCAATCCTTGCTATCACAGCATGCAACAAAATAATTCGACTGTACTTGAGGATCCAAAGAGGAGAGATTCCATGGCGTTTCCTCTCTCTTTTACTTTTTAACTGTTTCTTGGAAAGGGGGAACCAAACAAATTACTGTCAAGGTGAGTCCATTAAGTGCATAGTGACTTCTGATAAAGCCTCAGTTCCAAGCAAGACTTGTACTATTTGTGCCTGCTACTTTGCCCATAGTACAGTAATCACATTAACATTTTTGATCATACTTTTGAATTTTAAAATCTTAAAACAGTTTTAGTAAACTTTACAAGCTCCTCCTTCAAACTTACCAGAATTACTGATGAAACACCCTTTTACTTGTTTGAGAATGTCACCTTGACATTTGATAATGTACATAAGGTAGTTTATAAGTGTACACTTTTTAGCCAAACTTCTCTAGAAGTTATTCTCCTTATCTTTAGAACATGGTGCAGTGGTAGTGTTGCTGCCTCACAGCAAGAGGTTTTCCCGTTCAATTCTTGGCTGGAGCGCCATCTGTGTGGAGTCTGCATGTCCTCCCCGCGGTCGAGTGGCGTTCGAAAGACATGCAGAGAATGGGCGTGCCTTCGCTGAAGGTTGGACGTCGAGCTGGCACCCGTAAAAAAAAATAAATCTACTGCCAATCATTAGTGGACAGGAATCCCGCTGTGGTGACCTCTAACCGTGAAAAGCAGAAAGAAGATGGTGATTAGATCATGTACTAAAGCCCAAAGCCTTAGTACTCTCCTTGAAGCATTCATGCACACTACTGCAGGTTTCACAAAAGGGTACTTACAGTAGTCCTAAACTTTAGGGTGTCTGCCTGGTTTCTTTGGGGTGTCTGAAAATAAAAATCTAGGGATGTGGACTCAGACATCCTCAAAAGCCTAAAAAAACATGATTGCACTTCAGTGGGCCCAAGTTACTTAATCACTAGAAGGTCCCAATGCCTTCCATCGCATTAAGTTTAGTCTGTTCAAAGGAGGTGACTTTTGGAGGCCAGTCTGATAATCCTTTCTATTGCTGTTATACATGAGAGAAGAGCTGCATGAAGTAGGCCTGGTCTACTTTATCCCATTCAGAAATTGAGAAGTTAAATGGGGGCATCTCTATTTCAGATTTTTGTAGAGTAGTAGTCCCAAACACTGAAGCTTCATAAGCTTCCAGGATGATTCAGTTAAGAAACCACACCCTCCTTGTGAAGTCTGTGATAATCACTGGTTGCAGAAACTAGGGCCAATGCCTGCATGGAGAAAGAACTGCCCTTGGATATCTGTTCTCACAAGAAAATACCATACAAACCATGCAGTAGAGTAGAAATGCTAATAGTAGGCAGGTCCTCCATAGCCTCCGGTACCAGTTTGGGAGAGATGCCATTTGTGTCCAGCAGTTGGCAGAGAGGTTAAGATTGCAAGCTTTGTTTCCATGGTAGAAGGGTTTGATTCCCTCAGCACTCATTTCCCTTCTGTGTTGCTTTAAGTAAATCTCTTAAACAGACATTGCTCCTGCATAAATTTTGTAAACAGGGCTAGATTTATCTGAAATTGCACCCTAGGTGAAGTAGGAGTATGGCACCCCTTAAGCCCCCCCCCCACACCATAATCATGACACACCCCACTGTGAGCCATACCCACAGATAGGTCACTCCCCATGAAAACCACTCCAGTTATTTCCTTCAGTTTTTAAATGCACGAAACCTGTATCAGTTTTTGCATTACCAAGCATTTCCCAAACATTATGAGGTCCAAAATTAATACCAGATTTCACCGGACAAGTAATAAGATCCAAAATCAGAGCCAACTGAGACACACACACACAACCCTCTTAGTGAAAGAAATCTGGACAAAGTCTAACATAAAAAGGGACAGACTATAAATATTGCTCTCATGAACTTAGAAAATTGCTAGAATAACAGGATTTGTGTTAGTATGCATTTATCTAAAGGATCTAATGTCTAAAACTCAAACATCCGTCATTATTTAGCAACTACAATCCCTTTTATGAGGAACACACAAATATGGGACAAAAATCTGGACAGTCTGCAAAAACCTGATCAGTTGAGGGGTATGACTGTTTACAGTAAGAAGTAACCTCAGTCTTAGTTCTGTCTCATTTTCAGTTTCTTCTTAAAATAGTGTCTTTAGTTTAAGGCAAAAAATAATGTGTGGGTAGATGGGCGAGTCTGCTTGTACATGTGAGTGTGATCAAAGGGACAGCTATACTTTCCAAAAAGTCTTACAGTGGGCTTACCCATGAACAAATACATAAGAAGTTATGTACTCACCATAACGTTCTATCTGAGTAGGTATCTTCATTTGTCTGCAACCTTTGGGATACGGATCCGATCTCGGATCCGAGCCGGCAACTTTTACCACAGCATAGATCCGAGCTCCTAGCTCCTCCCTTTACCTATAATCCCCTGCCAACCCTGACTGACCTCAGATCAAGTTTGCCCGATATAACCATTGTTACTGTGCCCCGGAAGGGGCTTATCCAAGACAGATCCTATAGGTCAGGGGGAAGGAGGGGGGGATGGTTGCAGACAAATGAAGATACCTACTCAGATGGAACGTTATGGTGAGTACATAACTTCTTCATCTGAAGTAGGAACTTCATTTGTCAGCAACCTTTGGGACAGAGTCCCCAGCTACCTGAATCCTGAGTGGCCTTTATGGACGAATATTCCGGAGCACTGCAGAGCCAAAGGATGCCCTACACCTCTGGAGACAACATCCAGTTTGTAATGGCTGATAAAGGTATGAGATGAGGCCCAAGTGGCTGCGGAACAAATATCATCTAAGGAAACCCTAGATTTAAAAGCTGCCGAAGTAGCGACGGCCCTAGTAGAATGAGCTCGGACTCCCTGAGGTGCAGGCCTTCCCGAACTCTGATACGCTAAGAGGATACAACTAGCTATCCACCGTGATAGTGTAACTTTAGAAATTGACTTGCCTAAACTTGTTTTGGCAAAGGAGACAAACAACTGGTCAGATTGCCTATGACCAGCAGTTCGATGAATATAAAAGCGTAATTGTCTGTGCACATCCAAGGAATGCAGTTTGTACTCTCCTTTGTTCTGGCAATTGGGAAGGAACACGGGAAGATTAATAGATTGATTAATATTAGCTTCCGAAGATACCTTAGGCAGAAAGGACGGATTGATCCTGAGGTAAACTCTATCTTGATGGAAGGCTAAGTATGGTGGTTTAACACACAGAGCCTGAAGCTCAGAGACCCCTTTTAGCTGAAGTAATGGCCACCAAGAAGGCAGTCTTCCAAGAGAGGTATTTAAGATCAACCGTAGCTGCCGGCTCGAAAGGGGGGCATGTCAAGGCCTGGAGAACCAAAGATAAATCCCATGGGGGTACTACCTCCCTGACCGGGGGTCTGAGAAGGAAGGTACCCTTGAGGAAAGCTTTACAAAGCTTGGAAGTAATTAGAGGGCCCAATTCATGCCCTACATGATAATTCGAAATCGCTGCTAGTTGTACCTTGACTGTAGAGCAGCTAGCCCCTTGATGAAAAAGGGTAGTCAGAAAATCCAAAACCGATGTAAGAGGCGCCGTGAAAGGATCTAAGTAATGGTGCTCCGCCCAGATGGAGAAACGTTTCCACTTACTTCGATAGACTCTTTTGGTGGAAGGTTTATGTGCTGCTACTAGGATGGCTTTGACTGGTGAGGAGATTCCGTGAGTCCTTATCAGGAGTGGAACTGGAGCAACCAAGCAGTCAGCTTGAGGTTGACCAGGTTGGGGGTCGGAAGACCCAGAGGGTGAGTAATGAGATCCGGAAGAGGATCCAGAATCCAGGGTGGATGAATCAGTTGAGACCACAGGTACGGGAACCACGTTTGACGAGGCCAGAATGGGGCAATGAGGATCATTTTGCTCCCCAGCCGACTGGCTTTCTGTAAGAGTTTTAGCATCATGGGCAATGGAGGGTAAGCGTAAAGGAGACCGGGAGGCCAAGCATGTACTAGAGAGTCTCTCAGGGACTCCCCCTGAGGGGGGATTAGAGCGAAGTAACTGTTGCATTTGGTATTTGAAGGAGAGGCAAAAAGATCGCAACAGGGTTGCCCCCATTGGGCAAATATTTGTTTCGCTACTAGAGGATTGAGAGACCATTAAATGCGGGTCAGAATCGAACGACTGAGCCTGTCTGCTAGGATGTTGGACCATCCCGGAATGTGCGTTGCAATGAGAAAGCGGTTGGTGGATATCGCCCATTCCCACAGTCTGATGGCCTCACGACAAAGAGGATAAGACCTGGTTCCCCCCTGGTTTGTTGATGTACCAGACAACAGACATGTTGTCCGTTTGTACTGCAATCGTCCCAATCGGAAGAAGGCTGTGAAGTGCCTGCAACGTCAAAAGCACCGCCCTCATCTCTAGGACATTGATATGCAAGGAGGCCTCCGTGTCGTTCCACGTGCCTTGGACCGTTCTGCCTGAATAGTGCCCCCCCACACCCCAGGCGAGAGGCGTCCATGGTCACTGTGGCGACGGGGGAAGGCATCGAGAATGGTCATCCCGTGTGGAGACTCCGGGACTAGAGCCACCACATGAGCGACCCTCTGCAAGCCCTGCTTAGGGGAATAGGATGGGACAGGGGGTTGCGAGACAGGGACCATTATACCTGGAGGGTCCACTGCAGGACCCTCATATTTAGACGGGCTAGGGGCAGCAGAGGAATAGCTGCCGCCATGGACCCTAGAGCCCTCAAGATCAATTCTGCCGGTGGAGCAGGAAGTCGGAGAATGGCCTGGACATGCAACCTCAGGTTCTGAAGCCGATCGGGAGTCAGGAAGGCAAGCATTATTTTGGAATCCAATCTCGCCCCTATGAAATCTATTACCTGTGTAGGGACGAGAGAGGATTTAACCATGTTGATAGTCAACCCTAGACGTGGAGCAAGGTTGAGGAAATAATCCCTGCCTGAACAGAGCAGATGCCTTGTTGGGGCGATGAGGAGCCAGTCGTTGAGGTACGGAAAGACCTGAATTCCCTGAAGCCTCAGGTGGGCCGCTATAACCACCAAGACTTTGGTGAACACCCTGGGGGCTGAGGTGAGACCGAAGGGAAGGACCCTGAACTGAAAGTGACTGGCTCCCAGCCGGAAGCGGAGGAACCTCCTGGAGCGTCTGTCCACCAGAATGTGGTAGTACGCATCCTTGAGGTCTATCGAGCACATCCAGTCATTCTCCCGTAATAGGGGGAGAATAGATTGTAGAGTGACCATTCGGAACTTTTCTTTGGGTACTGCCAGGTTCAGGAGAGAGAGAGAGATCGAGAATGGATCTCAAGTCCTCCGTCTTTTTTGGCACCAGAAAGAACCTGGAGTAAAACCCCGATCCGAAATGATCTGGGGGGACGGGTTGGATGGCTCTTTTTTGCAAAAGCTGCTGAATTTCTGTAGCAGCCGCCTCCCTTTGATTGGGTGGTACGTCGGGGAGGCTTCTGGTTTTGGGGGTTACAATAAAGGGAATTAGGTAGCCTCTGGATATGATACGAAGCACCCAGCGATCTGTTGTTATGGACTCTCACATTGCTAGGTGCTTCGAAAGACGCCCCCCGACTGCCTCCAGAGTGGAGCAGCCGGGCAACCCGTCAGGGGATCTGCGTGGGCCACTCAGAGAAAGGTTCTCTGGACCCAAAATTTCTGGGACCCCCTCTGCCTCTTGGGCGGCATCCTCCCTGTCCTCCTCTGCCACGAGAGGACTGGTTGTCCGGAGCAGACTGGGACTGATGCGATTTTCGGAACCACATCTTCTTCTGACCCTTTTGGTTCTTGGAAAAGGACCTCTGGGGAGCAGAGAAGCGGACTCCGACGGCAGACAATGTCTTCTCGTCTTTCTCGCTCTGGACTAAAGTGTCGCGAACGGTTTTGCCAAACAGTGCAAAACCATCAAAGGGGGCATTTGCGAATGATGCCTTAAAGGGTTCCGAGAAGTCACAATGTCGGAGCCAGACTTGGCGCCTAATTACCAGGCCGGCTCCTTCAGTGGCATGAGACAAGAGCCTAATAGAGGTGTTGGAAACTGCACGTACAGTAGACATTCGGGAGGAGTACAGCTGCTTGTCCCCTTCCGACATGGACTCTGAGGGGGATGCAGCATATTCTTTTATTAGATCTCGCTGCATCCGGATGACGTGTGCCATATAGTTCAGGGCTCTCATGGAGAAGGTTGCTGAACTGAAGACCCACTTCCCAAGGCAGTCCATCATTCGAGACTCCTTACTCAGCGGGTGGACCGCAGAGCTCTCCTGAGCCAACTCTCTCTTGGTGGCCGCCGCCACCAACATGGCATCCACGGGGGGACCTCTGCTCCAGAGGGTTCTTTCAGCAGGGGGACTCAGGATTCTATCCAGGCGCATGGGGATTGGCTCTACAGTGTCAGGCTCCTTCCAAGCCCTGGCGGAAATAAGGTCACAAAGGGGACACCCAAGAGGTAGATGGCCCTGCTTTGAACGCCTCTAGGAATACGGACTCATCGGAGGAAGCCTTGGGGGCAGACCACCCTCCCCTAATCCTGAGCATTTCCATGATGTCTCCAAAGGAGACATCCTCGGGGGGTGACCTTGGGGAGCCTTCCCCTTCATCTAAGTCCATATCTTCCGTAAGGGACTCGGGGGAGTCCACGTGCCTCCTCTTCCACTTGGCTTTGTGAGGGACCTCCTTAGGGGGGCTGTCCGAGGAAGACTCACCAGCAATATCACGTTCCAAAGGGACACCCAGAGACGCTGAAGCAGGCTGTCCCAAAGGCCGGGTGGGGTGATAGGAGCCCGGACCAGCTGAGAGGGAGTGCAGGAGGGAGCCGAAGCCAGGACCGGAGGTCCGGATGCACTCAACAGTGCCCTCTCCACCACCGCGAAAGCCGAGGGGGAGCCACTCTCGATAGGCTCCAAGAGTCGACTCCGACATGGATCCGAAGCGGGGACCAGATCTGGGGCCGAGACCCTCGGATCCGAAGGACCCGTGTGCTCCGACCGGGATGGAGCCTAAGTCACACAAAGTCCCTCGGATCCGAAGCTCAACCCACGTCCAAGCTCGATGGACCAGTCGGAGCCGAAGTAACCAGTACTATCGGCTCCAACCCACCCCCAGATCTGACGCGGCTCAGCTCCGAATGCTCCGAACCAGGGAAGCGGGACGGAAAAGGAGCAATTGGAGCAAAAAATGGGGTTGAGCTCCCCCCCCGGAGGGGGGGGGAGGCAAGAGCACTCCCATCTGCAGCTGGGCCTGGATGAACCTCCTCATCATCCGGTCCATGTCTGCATCTGACATACTGAAGGTGGACCTCGACAAGGCCACCGAGGCAGACCTAGAGTGTCGCCTCGATGACCTCGACGGGGACCAGGTCCCCTCCTCCCCCGGTCCCAGTGAAAAACAAGGGGACCGGAGCCGAGGAGGAGGTGATCCAGAAGTTCTGGATGGAGAAGCCTGCTTGGCGGGCGGAGCCAAGGAAGAGTCCTCGGCCCGCCGCTTATGGTGCTTCTCCTTCCGTTTGTTTTTTTCCGGCCTCCCTCTCCTCCGGAGCCGATACGGGAGGTTGAGTCCCGACCGGAGGGAGGGAGACAGGGGTGGCTACCACCGAGGGCTGGGTAGCGGCCACAGAAGTACCGGAGGCTGGAGCCGAGTCCGGGTGCAAAAGGCCCGCCAGGATCAGCTTCGACCTCCAGTCCTTAAGTGCCCTGGGGTTGAACGCTGCGCAAATCGCGCATCCCGAAGAGAGGTGTTCAACCCCAACGCACCTAACGCACCGGGTGTGGCCATCTGCTGGTGAAAGCTTATGGCCACACGGTGCATTTTGAAAAGATGGCTTTAGGGGCCTCCGACATGGTGTACAGAAAACACACTCACTAGGCCCCTACACACACCACAAACACACACTACGAACCAGCGAGTGTAGGGAGGAAAAATTTAAACACAAAAGATATAAAAATAGGGAACCTGAACACTCGTACACACACACACAAGAGAAAGTAACAAAAAAGCAAAGTTTTTCTCACAAAGTTCACTGAACTACCAGGAGCTCGAAATCCACCTTGAAGCGCGGCAAACTAGATCTGAGGTCAGTCAGGGTTGGCAGGGGATTATGGGTAAAGGGAGGAGCTAGGAGCTCAGATCTATGCTGTGGTAAAAGTTGCCGGCTCGGATCAGAGATCGGATCCGTATCCCAAAGGTTGCTGACAAATGAAGTTCCTACTTAAGATGTAACATTTTTCCTCACCAATCACATTATGTTAACAAATCAATGAAGTTTTAAAGCTAAAATGGTCACAAGTAAACAAAATGCAGTAAATGGTGAGACCATATATGAAAAATGCACTTAAAATAGATATTTTATCTAAAAATAATGATGGTACCCAGGATAAATAATATATTCTATGTTCAAACCAAAAAAGGAAAACTAGTTGTACAGAAACAATACTGGCATAAAATTTGCTAAAGTAGACTGTTGTCATAAATTCTAATGTAAGGTCTGTGTTAAAGATTAGTTTGCAGGAACTAATACAAAATTACTAAAGACTAAGTATTTTAGAGGCTTGTAAACATGTAAACAATACCACAGTACCATCTGGTGTACAAAATGTATGCAGAACAAAAAACAATCAAATTTGTGTCAAAAAAAGATGACTTACGGATATTCACTGAAATATAACAGAAATAGAACAGCAATATTTGTTATACATATATCTTCTCTTTTTCAAATTATCATGCTACCCAGCCTAGTCAGAATGGTTTAATTTGACTATCAGTCCAAATAAAAGTAAACAGTGATTTACAAACTATGCTAAAAAAGGACGCTACAGTCACTTTTTTATTGTATTATATACGATGATTATGGCTACAAGATCGCTGTCTCATTTCCCATATAGAATGCACTGCAGATGCAAACTTCCTTGATAACCACTCACTCGACTGTACAGTTAATGAGATGTCTAATCTGGTAAGTTTTAGAAATATTAACCGTTGTGAAAATTATGGATTTAGACACTGATTTACATGGAGTTCAGAGACCTCAGGGGAAACAGCTCCACAGTTTGGTGGGTGAAGCTGACAATTTCCAACTACCTCTGTTTGGATCTTCATACAACGATCTCATTATGAAAACTAAACCTGCAAGAATTAAAGACTACATTACAAAAGACGTTCAATTCAGAAATGGTGCCAGTATTCATCAATCATTTGATTCACTTTAAATGTATTGGCAACGTAAGCAGTACCCAGCCTAATATGGTCTTGATCAAATCTGTCAGTATGGTTTGTCTGATAAAGTTATCAGAACCAGAAGTGATTTGTTGATTTATCAGTCAGAGCAGCCTGTGCAATCTTATCTTTATAGCCTTTATCTTAACGTAGTAATTCAAGTTACTGTCTTCTCTTTTGAAATCATCAGTGACTGCAAACTTACACACAAACACACAGATTGCATGCTTAAGTTGCCACAAAAGCCACTGTGACTGTTCCTGCTTCAAACTGCTACTTCAACCTTTAAGACAAGAAACGTTTTCTGCAGCAGTAAGAAGAAAAAATTATTGCAAACACCTTAACAGGATATGAAACTTTATACTCTGGTTAAAGTATGTAACACTAAGCTTTTGTTTACGGGAATATCAAATGCACTCTTTCACTTACTGGATTAGCACTGCCTTGCAAAACCTCATGTTCCTTTTACTCCCACTCAGGGGCTTCTGAAGTCACCATGCCTTTATCCATTTGTATTAGTTAACAATAATCTTCTGCTAACAACAATAAGGTACAACCAGATGGGCCAAGAAGTCCTTACTTTGTGATAAAAAGTACATTTCCATACTTGATACCAGACAGAAGCGTCTTCAGTGCTTGCTTGGACAAACTTAAAGGCAGTTTATTCATATAAAACAAGATGTTCAACAATCACTTCAAGTCCTGGTGTTTTCCCATCTCCACCCCTCTTCAAGACTACTAATGAGCAACCACTTGCTGATTGCCTCACTGGGTAAACATCTGACCAGATTAAATAACTTGGGACAGTAAAGGTGTCCTTGTCATCCCACCAATGGGGTTACTTCCAGGAGCCAACAATACAGCTAATAATAATAAATTAACAGTTCTACAATGAGCCTTGTGGCTGTGACTGCTAGTAACTGAGTGGACCAGGGAATCCTAACGGTAATATAGGAGAGTCAGTAAACGCTGGCAACCATAGAGTGAAACACAGAAGCATAATGAAATGAGTCACAATGATCTACACAATAGGAAGAGGTTGGTGTGCCAAAGATCACAGCTTTCTTGCCCCAAATGAAGAGGCTCAAGTCTAAAGCTGCAAGGAAAACCATGTTGGAAAAGCAAAAGGAAGAATGATACTCAACTTTGTCCAGAGAAGGTAACAAAAAAAAGTGTGTGTGTGTGTGGGGGGGGGGGGGGGGGGGGCAGTAGTAAGGTAAGTAAACTTGCACAACTGTACTATGTCCTTCACTAGATCACTGTTGTATTAGCCATAACAATATAGGACAACTGCTAAAGCTTAGAAAGAAAGGGTGGTTTGAGAAGGGCCAGAGTATGAGAGTCCCTGAAGAACGGCTCTAGCAAAACCAGCTCTGGCTCTGGAAACCAAATCAAGATTGCAAAATTTAGTGAAGATGTAAAGAGAGTAACAAGTATTTTCTTCTAGAAGGGATCTAGAATTACTCCTTAGCAAAAGGCCTCAGATCACATATAAGTACTTGGTAATCAGTATACAGACCATTACAGTCATAGTTAAAAGTTTCTTCTGCCTCAAGGAAGGCAGTAGAAAATAGACCTGGGGAAAACCATCTAATTACCTAGGTTTACCTTGAAAAGCGTCAATGGTATACTGGAAGTGTGCTCCAGAGCTGGGGGAATATGTTGGAGTATCTCTCTGTTACTCCATGTCTTATTTGTTGATGAAGATTTAATTCCCTCAACCTGGGATTTGAAGAACCATTCGTCTGTGAAGGAACAGAAATTCAAACAGGGCTGGATATTTCATGGCTAAAGAGAAAGTACAGTTCTGTAAAATCGTACCATGACAGTAGATGCCCTTGTCTTTGCTGTTACAGTATTCTTAACCTTAGGGATCATCTGCAAAGGTTAGCTCAACATCCGTCTGGTATACTAAAGCCTTTAGATCTTGTAGGCACCGTATGTCATACGTATGCTCCTTGCATGGGACGCAGGGCATAAAGGTGACATACAGACTCAGTTACCCAGAACTGAACTGCCTCAATAAAGAACAGTCTCCATGGGACCAAAAGCAGGCTATGCATATGCAAGTGGAGAAAATGCAGACGGAAAAGGGGGACCCTTGGCCAAGAGGGTAACTAAAGAAAAACTTAAAGGGGATGGAGGGAGGGACTGTATACTGTAACAGTGAAGACAATGACATCTACAGTTATGGTAAGATCAGTGTTGCAGTATTACTAACCTTAAGGAGAGTACAAAAGCTCAAGAAAAAGAGTGAGAGGTGGAAGGCTGAGAATAGCCCTCAACAGACCCATGAAGGACAGCCCTAGTTAAACTTGCTGTGGCTCTAGAAACCATATCCAGCTTAAAATGCTTAATAAAGGTATGCACTGTGGACCAAGTAGCAGCTTCAAGGATGGAAATGGTGTCCAAACCTTTGAAGAAGGCACAAGAAGAAGCAAAAGCCCCAGATGAATGAGCTCTAACTGAAGCAGACAAACACCTGCCATGAAAATAACAACAAAGGAAAATGGCCTTCGATATCTAGGGTGAGATAATTTGCTTTGAAACAGCTAAACCCAAAGTCCCGGGACAAAGAGATAAAAACTAGTCAGATTAGAAATGGTCTTAGTTTGATCCAAATAATAACCAAGCTGTCTGTACAAATGCAAGGTATGCAGAACCCTCTCACTAGCACACTGCTGTGAATGAAAAAAGGCAATTGTAAAGCCAGATTTAAGGACAACTCATTAACAAACTTGTGCATAAAAGCAGAATTAGTACTAAGGGACACCCCATCTCTGTTATAAAAAAAAAAAAGTAATGGCCAGGAAGGCCTGAAGATGAGAAACCCTCCAAGCAGAGGTAACAGCAAGCAAAAAGACAGTCTACCAGCTACAGTGTTGCAGAGAACCTGCAACTGCAGGCTCAAAAGGAGCCTAAGTCAATTTAACAAAAGTAATGTTCCAAGGGGAAGGATTAGGTTTCCTTGGGGGCCAAAGATGGAGGTCATCTTTAAGAAACTGTTTGACCAGAACAAGAAGCCAAGGACAATTAAAGAGCAGACAGGCAAAAATAGCTGACAAATGGGCCTTCACAGAAGAATAGGCCAAGCCAGACTGGAGCAACTCATGCACAAGAGAGGACCACAGGGACTTCCACAAAAGGTGCCAACTAGGAGCATGGCACCAGACAGAAAATCTTTTCCTTTTGGACAAATAAGACTTTTTGGTTGCAGGTTTTCTTTCCTCCTATTAAACCCAAAGCTCGACCTGAGAAAAGAGGTGCCTAAAAAGCATCAAAACCCTATTACCCATAGTGTTAGTTAAAGAGTGGACAAGTGAGAATGGATGATTGAGCCCTTACTTTGTGTGAGGAGGTCTAACCTGTGAGGTAACTTGGGGTGACTGACCCTAGCCAGGTGCATTAAGAAGGAAATCCCATGCCTGAACAGCCAGCCTGAAATTAATGTAACACTTTTGTGCCCCCCTCCCTTGTTTACATTCCACACCACTGAGGTGTTGTCTGGCAAACCTTCAGAGGGTCTGGACAGAGCATGAAGTGACAAGCCTGAAGGGGGTAGAAACAGAGCTCTCTCTTCTTTGACCTTTTTTTTTTTTTAATAAACATCTTCATTAAAATTATCACTTATGACAGACAATCATACATTTATATAAATGAAAACAAACCATTCTGACACAATCCCAGTTGCAAGCATTTTATTCCACAAACCATATTGGCATAATTTTAGTTGCAAACATTATACATCACTTCTAATCTACCCAATCACTGTCAAACATTACATAGCTCATTCAAGTCCTGTCTTCTTTTAAACCTCATTCCTCCACTGTGTATATTGTTCCCATGATTCTATTTTTCTTTTGAAATTTGCTGCTATCCTTTTCTAAAGATCTTAGTTCGTTTTTTTATTTCTGTTACTATGTTCACTACTTCTACTATAGCTAGTTTAGATTTTGATTTCCATTTTCTACTAATTGCTTTTTTGGCAGCCACCATCACTAGACTCAGCAATGCCTTATGTCTAGGCAAATCCATTTCTGTATCATATCTCTGAAAAAAATAATTTCCCTACTTACATCAATTTGCTCACCTAGCATCTCTGACAGCAGTCTGCAGGGAAACTTTAAAGTCTGCCAGCACATTACACTCCCACAAAATATATTCCCAATTACCTCTTTCTTCCCCATCACACCTCCAACATTTGCTGTCTACCTGAGGAAAAATTCTCTAGAATCTACTTGGGGTATAAAAGATATCTATGTAAACATTTCCAAGCAAAAATCCTAAATCTTCCAGATTTTATTGCATATTTTGGAGACAAATATATATCCTCCCATTCTTTTTTTTTTTAATTGCTTATCCATTCTCTGTTCTAGATTCTACTAAAAACTATCAGTGCTGGTCCTTCATTTAAGACCCATATATTTCTTTCTCTCTTCCTATACTCTGATATCAGTTCTTGATAGGGAAGGCAATCTGTAGCCTGCAGTCCAAATAAATTATTGTCATCTTCCCATTCTATTACCTTTGCCTCTTTAGTTATTTGCTCCCAATACATTAGTTCCTTTGTAGTTCTCTCCAATAAATTCCAGCCCCCTCTTGCTACTGTCTTTATCCCTAACTGCAGTTATCCCTATCAGAAGAATCTCCTCTCTCCATTTCCATGTTGGATTAGTCCTCTGAATACTTTCTACCACTTTATGAATATAATAAATTTATTTATTTATTTAACATTTGTTTAGCAGGAAAGTCCAACTGGGTCAGGAACCCATTTTCAGTGGAAGTCCGGGCAGGAAAGCTCAAAATGATACAAGAAAGTTAAGACATTATACATGAACAAGACAATAGCAATTAATAAAGCAAACATTAAATAAGTAACATATATTAAATACGTACAGAGAGGTAGACACAATAATAAAACATAGTAGATAGGCAATACTAAAGAAAAGCAATGTGTTAGATTACAACTTTTTTTTTTAAAATCAGGTAGGATTAAAGTAAAAAAATGGGTCAGGCAGAGGGTCGGAATATTAGAAGCAAGCATATGCTTAAAATTGTGGTATGGGATGGGAATAGTTAAGGGTGTAGAAATCCATAAAAGTTTCTTAGTTCAATATGGTAATGGTTAGTGGATGAAATTCATAGTGTAATGATCTCCAGATGTAGAATGGAAAGGCCCTAGAGAGTGGATGGAGTTCACCTGTTAGGGAAGGAGCAGAGACAGGTCCGATTACAAAGAAAATGTTTTTAGGGTGTATTTGAAGGTGTTAAAGCATTCAATGGTAGCAATGGCTCTTGGCAGAGAGTGCCAGCTTGGCGGTAGCATGAATATAGGCACTGTCCAGCTCTTTTGTTTGGAATGTAGATGGTTACGAGTTGCTTGTTTTCAGAGTGAAGGGCTCTGGTAGGGATGTAGGGTTTTAGGACAGATTTGAGGCCTGGGCAACTATCAGGTGAATACATCATTTTATGTGCAGAAGACAGCTGCACTAGGTTTAGGTGGTGTGCGAACGAGAGCCAGTTTAGTTCTTTCAGAGCTAGGCAGTGATGGGAATGGTAGTAGTAGCCTCAGGCAAATTTGGCAACTTTATGGTAGCAGGATTACAACTTATTTTTAAGAGAAGATTGTAAATTGATGTATAAGGGGGCTGCATATGAAAGAGAGGGAAGCAAACAAGCTGGTAAGTGTTTTTTTGGTGGAGTTATCCAAGAAAGTTTTTTTTCTATAGAGTGTTCCTAGTTTAATGTGTGTGTTTCTTAATGCTATTGCAGATATCGTGTTCCGAAAGTTAGTCTGTGGTAGCACCTAGTAGCGTAGCTGTGGGAACTGTTTCAATTGTATCTTACTATCCATATCCATATAACAAAGCTTCCCATTTTCTCAGTTTCTGTATTGTTTAGTCTCTTCCCACATATCCTTAGCTGCCACACCGGAATCATTTTTAATCCATACTCATAATGCGTGTTATGTCCCCATAAACAATATTATTGTTGAACAAATGTATGTATGGGTAGATAATTTACTGCTATTGCCTTTGTTTTAGCTTCATTAATTTCACATACTGAAAATATCTGAAACGGTCTCAAAATGTTCCACAATGTGGTAATGTCCTTTTCTGGCTTTGTCAGATATAAAATAATATCATCTGCAAACAGAGACCGCTTTTGTTGACTACCATACCAATTATATCCTTGAATTTCTGAGTCCCTTATTTTCTTTGCCAGTGGTCCTAAATATAATGCAAACAACAAAGGGGAAAGAGGACACCACTGCCTCATTCCTCTGCTTAAGCAAAAACTATCACGGAGCACCCCCACCCACTTTAAATTTCGCCTCTGATCCCTCATATATCCTCCTAATCAACCTTATAATTTCAGTAGGGAATGCAAATGCTTCCCTTGCCATGCTCACTCTGTCAAATGTTTTCTCTGCATCAAGACCTGCCAACAAAAGTGGTATTTTCTTACATTCTGCTTCCCTCTGGGTCATCAATGTTCTGTTAATGTTGTCAAATGTTTGATCAAATCTATCATTTCTGGCATCATTTTTGCCATTATTTTAGCTATTGTATAGGAACTTTATAATCATGGTTTATTACTGAAACGGGCCTGTGTGAAGATGTATCTGATTGATCTTTACCCTCTTTGGGCATTAAAGGTACCGCTGCTTTCTTCCAGGATGTTGGTACTTCTCTTAAAATACTGTTAAAGAAAACCTTCCAGATCTTTTAGTTTTTTCATTCCTAGTTTCCAAATTTCCACAGGAATGCCATCTACTCCTGGGGAAAATTTAGTTAGATTAGTTATAGATCACTATTTTAACTCATCTCCTATCCTAATGACTAGCAACTGAGCCTCATCTACCTCTAACCTTGTCATATTTAATTCTTCCACAAACATTTCCTTTTGTACCTTTTCTTGATGTCCACATTTCTCTGCTTTATACAAACTTTCAAAGAATTTCCAAAATACTTCTAATACTTCTTGTTACAGGCTCCCTAAGACTGGCAACAGCCCTCTCTATTTCTGTTGCCTGAGCTGTTGTGTTAATAGTTTTTGTGTTGAGAGTTATCAAAAAACTCATGCACATTATTGAGGTAATCCCTTTTTTCTGTTTAGCATTCTGCAACTGCTCCCCTTCTTGTTATGTGAGATTTCTCCTATTAACATTTGCCAGTCCCTCTAAATAATTCTCGTTACTTCTTAACCATATCTCCCCTTTCTTTTATTTCTTCCCTAGTTATAAACTCCACTTTATTTTTTCCCACTCTAAGCTATACTTTCTGAAAAAAGATTCTGTCTTCTCTATAAGCTACTGCACAATTTCCACCACCCATTCCTTAAACTCCACTCTTGCCAACAGAGGAATGAAAAAACACTAGTGTCTCATTTTTATTTCTTTACTCTGTGTTTTTGTTTTTTTTTTAGTTATTATTGGTGCATGATCTGAAAGTTATTGTGTGCGTAACAAGACCTTCAATTAAATACACATGTTCCTGTGAACTGTAAATTCTGTCTAGCCTAGACCAGTTTTTTTTATCTTGGGGAATAGCATGCAAATTCACTCCAAATTCCTAATAATTAATTCACATCTTCCATGCCAAATACTTTCATAAATTTCTTCAAAAGTCTACCCTCCTTTGTTATAATTTCCCTTCTAGGCCCCCCAGAGACATCTTCACTGCTGCAAATCAAATTCAAGTCCCCACCTATAAACAGTACTCCTTGCTGAAAGCTGATTTCTTCTCCAAGAATTTTCTTAAGCTCCATTATAGCAGTTTTAAGTGGAATATAAATACATGTCAGTGTAATCTCCTCCCTTGCCAGTAGCCCCTTTAGAACTACATATCTACCATTCTTTTTATCCTCTTCTATCACTGCTGGAGCTCCTCTTGCAATTAACATAAGTACTCTTCTTTTCCTTTGTCCCAGGCATTCCACTGGATAAACATCCTGAAAACCTTTCTTTATCAAATTCACATGTCCAGCTCTTTCCAATTGTGTGCCCTGTGGCACCACTATTTGCACTCTATATTTTTTAATATAATTTACTACTGTCTCTCTTTTTGTGTCTCTGAGACCATTACCATTTAAAGACATTACAGAAATCATTTCTTTCTTAAAGACAATAAGAACGTTATTATTCCCACCTTTATATACAACGTTTTTGCTAAATGACTAGTTCCAAATTTTGTTGCATGCATATGCAGTTTGGCATGTTGAACTTTTATACATTTATTCCTTGTCATATCCATGTGAGCCTATGTCACATCTTACAAAATGTTTTGTTTTATTGAAAGCCTTCAAAACACACACCCCAATACATACCTAAAACCTATTAACTTAATACATACAAAACTATGTACATCTTCAAATATTGAAAATGTACCCCCTAACAGGAACAAACATTCCAAACTGACAACCACATTCATAGACTTGAGTTAACCTGAAAGAAAGGTTATCCATGTTAAGATACATGGTGCACAGCCCGTGCTTCTGTAAACTCCTGCCTGGTTTTGTCTCATCTTTACATGTCTCCCAGCTGGGAAAACACCTAAATGCTTTTAGATAACACTACCCCCTAGCAAATTTCTTTTTAGCCAATTTTTCTATCACATTGTTGCCAATTTCTCCATAGAGACATGAGCACCAGATACAGAATTGCTACTGAGCATACATTTATTTGCTAGAAAAAAGACTTATAATATTCAATATCCTTTTCCATTTACTGGCTTTTTCTTAAAACTTGTTACTAGATCATGCCAAGGGCCCCAAATCCAGTCACCCCCATGCAAGAATGAGGACATGATTTTTTCTTTTGTCATCCTCTTTTGACTTTTTTTTTACACTGCAGTGGCTAAAACCTGAACAAGGAATGAGAGAAAAGGGAGAGAAAAAAAAAACAGGAGCACCTGTTTATAATAGCATCCATATCACACTTAAAAATAACTGAGAAAACATTACTTTAAAGCATGCAAAAAATCATGCACAATAAAAATAGTACAATTAAGAAAAAAACAAAGAAAGGAACAAGCTACAACAATGTACTAAAAATCAAAAACAAAAAAAAAAAAAAACAATGGTAGCAAGGCAGGGTATGGTAAAAACAAGAGACAGTTGGATTTTCATGGTCTCCTTACCATACCCTGCCTTGCTACTGTTTTTTGAACATTAAGAAAAAAATTGTTTTACTTACACAGTTAACTTTCTCCCTCCTCTTTACCGTGCCTATTTCTCCGAATATCAATGACATGAAGTATGGCCTATTCTTTAGAGTCCGCCACAAGTCCAAAAACATCCAATATTTCCAGATTTTCTTGTTCTGTCATATTTCATAAATATAATTACTGCTTTGTAATCCCACATTTGTCATTTTCCAAGTTACTGGCTTTATTCCTGTTGATCTCAATCTCCCAAATTTGATCTCTGCTTCATTTCCAACATACTCTCAATTCTTCTAATCAACTCTCATGCTCCCTTCCTTCTCTCCAGCGATCTCCATTGAAGCATTAGAAAAGGTTTCACTGCCACAGTCTCTGTGGTCTTTATAACCACAACAAGAAGCAGAATCTTCTCCTCTTTCACAGCTCATTTTTTTGTTGGGACAAACTTTTCTATTTCCTCCTTACCATGTACTTCATCAAAAACTGATTTTGTCCCTCCAAGGAAGAATATTTTAATGATAGCTGGGCAAGGCATTTGAATCTTCTGGCTACTTCTCAAAATTCCCTAAACAGTGGAATAAATTTACTCGTCTTCTGCCTGGTGTACAATGAGTAATCATTCTTCACAAACACTCTGCTGTCTCCCACGTTTCATACTTTGTCCTTCTGCCACAATTTTATCAGAACTAACTCCTTCTGCTGGTAGGATCGCATCTTTACTATTAAAGGTCTAGGTTGCTTTCTTAAAGCCAGGTTTGGAGCATAAACACGTGTCCTTTCAACTAAACTCCTGCTGCGGAATACCAGTCCAGTTGCTTATTTGTGCTTTCATGAACTTAATACAGTCTGTTTCTTCCAGTTTCTCTGGTACAGATGAAAATCTCAAGTTTCCCTACTTGCTCTGTCCTCTAATTCTATTATTTTCTGAACCATCTCTTCCTGAGCAGTGTCATATTCAGTCAGCCTTTTTCTAATTTCAACCTTTGAGTTTTGCAGCTCTATCACCTCATCTGAATATTTGTTTAAAGCTTCTTCCATTGTTTCCAGCCTTCTGTTGTTTGTGTTTATATACTCCATCAGTGTTTCATTTATTTTAACCAGGTCTGTTGTCTTATTTCTTCCTGCAGGTTACTGGAATTCAAGTCTGGAGGTGGCATTGCTTTTTGCTGAACAGCTGCAGAACTTTCCCCAGTCAATGTTTCTTCCTCATTTTTTTGTATCTGATTTTTTATAGGTCCTCTGTATTTTCTTTTTCCTTGCATCCAGACAGTACACTTACTAGCCAATTACCCATAAACACAAGTCTACTGACCTTCTCTGCGGAGTTTCTGTTTTCATAGTGGGAGAGCTAGAATTAAGCTGCTACTCAATGTGCAGCAATCTTGGAAGTCGTTGGTTAACAGTTGTTGAAAAGGAATAGGAGGCTGAAAGAGCCGGCCTGGATTGAGAGTTATTTGCAGGCTCCTACACTTGAATTCCCACTTAAGACAAGGAACGAGAGGCACTCTGAAATCCAGAGGGTGGCAATGCTAAAGGGAAAATGATTTGAGGTACCACTGACACTTCTCCATAGAGTCTGGCAAAATGGAGCATTGAAATAGAGGAGGCCGTGAATCCCAACGCCAGAAGAAACTCTTTCGCTGGAATGGCAGGCAGAGAAAGAAGAGAATATAAGAAGGTCATCAAGGAGACAAAAGCTTTGGAGGTGGCAGAGAGGCCAACACTGGCACTGTCTGAATCCTACAGCCTAGATACATGTGATCCTGTGAGGGTGTCATGACAGACTTTTGGAAGTTGACAATGAACCCCAGACTTTGAAGGAGAGATACAGTAAACTCAACAGCCTACTCTACTCGGACAACTGGACAAAGGTGCCTGAATTAACAGGTCATCTAAATAAAGAAAAATTTGAAGGCCTTGCAGCCTGCAAAAGACAATCACAGGAGCAAGGCATTTTGTGAATACGCTTGGGTAGCAGAAAGGCTAAAGAGCAAAGCAGAGGACTGAAAATGAGAGGAAGAAAGAGAAATATAAAATCTTCCTGAAAACAGGAATAGGAATATGAAGGTAAGCATCCTTCAGGTCCAAGAACACCAGAAAACCCTGGGGCAGCAAGAGAAAAATCAAGGTTTGAAGAGAAAGCATCCAAGGAAGGAAAAGAAGGAATCTCGACAAAGGTGTTGATCAAGAAGCATCCAAACAGGCCTCCAAAAGCCCACCTTTTCAGGAACTAGGAGCATTCTAGAGTAAAATCCTTTTCCTACTTAGGGAGGAGGAATAGGCTGAATAGTTCCCTGGTCCACCAGGGACCCAAAAACCTCCTAAAAATGAGGACACTGCTCAGGAATCCTTGAAAAAGAATGGAGAGACTTCCACACCATGAAATAACCCTAATGGATAATGGAAAGAAACCAGCAATTTGAGGTGATGAGTTGCCAGTTAGGAAGACTGAAGGAGAGCTGAAGGGACAAGGCAACCTTGCTAAGGGCTGGGGGAGCAAAATATAAAAGAGAACCAAGCTTGCCAGATAAAGGAGACTTCTGAGCTACACCAGCCTGAAAGGACTTAAGCTGGAGGACCTCATCTGCACCCTTCCTGGCTTTACTGGCTTGATGAGATTGCCTGCAAACAGAGTACAACAATTGCCCTGGAACTTAGGGATGGGGACAGAAAAAAAGTATACAGTCCTGCAAAGCTTTACCTTTTCTTGAAGAGACTTAAACTTAGCAGCAGCAGTAGTCCCAAAAAGAATTTTATTAGCAAAAGGAGCAGCCTGCAACTTGGGTTTAATATTTTCAGGTAATGACTGCAGGAGAAGCCAAGAGTAATGCCTCGTGACAGACCCAAGGGCAGCAACTCTAGGCATCAGCAGCATCATAGCTGCATTTGATAGAGTAGTGGGCCACCTGAGACACAAAACCCAAAACAAATACAGCAGAAGACTGTTTCAGAATCAGGGAGGTCAGAAATATTCCAAGAGAAGGCCGCCAAGGCCAGAAGATATTTGGCCATGTGGGTCTGGTAATTGATGGCTAATGACCAAAGCGGAAGCAGTACAGACCCTCTTTCTAAGTCTGTCCTTGGCCCTACTATCCTTATCTGAAGGTAGAAGCCTGGTAGAGGGCAAATGCTTAGAAGGCATGAAAGAGGAAACGAACATCACAGTAAGATCAGAAGGACACTTAAACAAGAACTGACAATCCTCAGGAACCTTACAGAACCTGTCGGGTTTCTCTGGAGCACAGTGCTGAGAATCAAGAGTCTTAGAGGCAGCTAAAAAGTATCTAGCAATGCAGCCAACACAGGAGGTACTGACAGGGTGTCCACCTGAAGCAACTCATAATACCTCTTCTGGATATCAGACACCTGAGAAGAATCCCATTTAAAGTATTCCATCATTCGAGCTACTGTGTTCCTAAAAGACAACTCCTCAAAAGGAAATTCCGGGCTCCTCTTCATCAAAGCTATAAGCCAAAAGAGAAGATATCTAAGAAGAGTAAGAGAAGGACCCTTCATCAGGTGTCCTAAGCTTTTCTGAAGGAGTTGAAGTTGGGGGGGGGGTAGGCACAGAAACCACTTTGGGAGGTTTCAGGACCATTAAGACATTAAACAGCCCCTGAGTAATTTCTTGCCATTCCATCTCAAGGTCCTTGTGACATACAAAAGAATGTTTAGTTTTCTTTCTTTTCTTTGAAAGGACATCATCCCTAACACCAGAGATTCCAACCACTGATGAGGTTCAGCAAGATTACTTGTTCCTTGACCAGAATATGTGGAACCCTCTAGGGCACCCAGAGATATCAACTGTGGTGCCCCTTTGATGTCCAGAGCAGGTGCCTGCAAAGCCTCCAAGGATGTGCAAAAGGAAGATCCATGCCAGCCGACAATGGGGTCACAGCAGAGGAATCCAAAGTGGACACAGGGCAGCCTACAAAGCTGTCACCTGCTTCTACAGAGACAGCTAGTGGAAGCTGGACAGCTGAAGAATCCGCTCAACATTCCTTGGCCGCCACCTTCTTGCTTAATGGGAGTATCTCAGGGTTAACTGATTCTGCCATGCTACTCTGGGCTAACTTTAAGTCTCTGGTTCTCAAGAGGCCAGGGATAATAATGGAAGATACATAGTACTAAGAGCCTACTGGCTAGGGAGGAGGACTATACTGGCATGCATTTACATCTCCCCTAAAACTGCTATAATGCAGCTTAAGAAAATTTTGGGAGAAATTATCAGCTTTCAGCAAAGAATATTACTTATAGGTGGAGACTGGAACTTGGTTTGCAACAGTGAATATGTGTCTTGGGGACCTAGAAGGGAAAATATAACAAGGGAGGGTAGATATTTGAAGAAATTTATGAAAATGTTTGGCATGGAAGATGTGAATTTAGTAGTAGGAGTTCGGAGTGAATTTAAATATTACTCACCCGAGATATAAAATCAATCTAGCCTAGCCCAATTTTTGTATCTCGCAGGAACATGTACATTTAACTGAAGGTCTTGAAATGCACCCAATAACTATATCAGATCATGCACCAATAACAACTAAAATAAAAACTCAAGGTTATGAAATGAAAATGAGACACTGGCGCTTTCCCAACTACCAGCTGAAAAGAGAGGAATTTAAGTAATGGGTTGTGGAATTAATTCAAGAGCTACTACAGAAGATAGATTTATCTTCTGAAAACATAGCTAAGGAGTGGGATAAAACTGAAGTGGAGTTTAAAACTAGGTTGGAATTAAAGAAAGGGAGATATGGCTAAACAGTAACAAGAATTATTTAGAGGGATTGGCAAATGTTAAAGTACTCCAAAATGTACTCCAAAATAGGGGGAATCTCTCAGAACGAGTAAAAGAGCAACTGCAGAATGCTAAACTGAAAATAAGGGACTACCTCAATAATATGCATGAGTTTAGAAAGATTGCTGTTAAGCAATTGTTTTTGATAACTCTAGAGGACAAAAACTTCTAGCATAACTCGAGCAACAAAAATTCAAAAGGGCAGTCACCAAGCTTAGCGAGCCTATAACAAGGAAGAAATATGAAAATCAAGAAAAGGTAAAATGGAAATGTTTATGGAAGAATTAACTATGCCAAAGTTAGAGGCAGACGAGGCTCAATTGCTAACAGGATAAGAAGGGATGAGATAAAAATGGCTATGTATAACCAATCTACAGGAAAGTGCCAGGAATAGATGTTATTCCTGTGGAAGTTTGGAAGTTGGGAGGGAAAAAGTTGATAAAGATCTGGAAGGTTTTAACAGTATTTTAAGAAAAGGAGAAGTACCAACATCCTGGAAGAAGGCGGTGGTAACGGTAATACCGGAAGAGGATAAAGATCCAATGGATCCAGCTTCATACAGGCCAATTTCAATAGTAAACCATGATTATAAAGTGTCTATGTCTATTGTCTATAATGGGTGAAAGAATGGCAAAAGTGACACCAAAACTGATAGATATAATCAGTATGGTTTTGTGGAGGGGCGGCAAACAATTGACAATATTAACAGAACACTGATGATCCAGAGGGAAGCAGAATGTAAGAAAGTACCACTTTTATTGGTGAGTCTTGATGCAGAGAAAGCATTTGACAGAGCAGACTGGGACGTCATGAGCAGGACAATGGAAGCATTTGCTTTCCCTGATACAATTATAAGGTTGATTAGAATAATACATAAGGGAGCAGAGGTGCAAACTAAAATGGGCAGGGTCCTCTCTCCGATAATTTCTGCTTGAGTAGAGGAACCAGGCAGGGTTGTCCGCTTTCCCCTTTGTTGTTCGCATTACATTTAGAACCATTGGCAATGAAAATAAGGGACTCAGAAATTCAAGGATATAATTGGTATGGTAGCCAGGATAAGCTGGCTTTGTTTGCAGATGATATTATTTTATACATGACAAAACCAGAAAGGAACACTTTAAGACAGTTTTAAATCTTCTCAGGTTACAAAATTAATGAAGATAAAAGAAAGGCAACAGCGGTAAATTATGCACCCACACACGAATTGTTCCAACAATATCCATACTTATGGGGACATGATAAAAATGAAGTATTTAGGAGTATGGATTAGAAATGACTCTCTGGTGGCAGCTAAGGATATGGGGGAAGAGACTAAACAGAAGATAATACAAAAATTGAGAACTGGAAGTTTTGTTACATGGACATGGATACTAAGACTCAAGCCATTAAAATGTTTTTTGTCCTTTTAGTCTTATACACAGATCAGGCATACTTTTATCAACCGGAGAAGTTGTAGATAACAATTAAAAAAGAGTTGAAGGATTTTATCTGGGAAGGGAAGACAGCAAGGGTCAAATGGGATAAGCAGATTCTACCAACAGAACAATGTGGACAAGGATTACCTAATTTGAAGGGGTATTTTAGAGCAACACAGTTAAAGCTCTTAAACATAGCACAGGCCAAAAACTATAATTCAAAGTGGAAAGGAATTATGCTGACAGGGAGGAAGCTCAAGAAATAAGGAGATTGGGATTTTGGATGCAGACTCTTAAGAACAACAAAAATCATACTGAGTATTATATTCATAAAACAGAAGGGTGTATTCTAAGAACCAAACCAGCATGAGAATGGAGAAGAGAGATTTTGCCGATGACTGTGGTTAGGGATTACAGATAATAGGCAAGAGGGGTTGGAATTTATTGGAGAAAACTGGCAAAGGAACCAAGGTAATGGGAGCAAACAAATAGAAAGGGAAAGGTAATAGAATTGGAAGATGCCGAGAATGTATTTGGACAGCAGGTTACAGATTGCCTTCCCTATCAAGGACGGATATCAGAGTATAGGCAAAGAAAAAGAAACAGGGGGCTCCTAAATGAAAGACCAGCCACTGGTAGAGTTTTTAATAGAATCTAGAACAGAAGCTGCTGTTAAAAAATGAATAATTAGCAAAGCATTTAAAATAGTGCATGATAATTATAAGACTCAGAGGAGCTTAGAAAGGATTGGGAAGTGAGTTTGGATAAACAATTCACAAATAGACAATGGGGGATATATGTAGATCTCCAAAATACGCAACACAGTCTAAAAGATTTAGGATTGTTGCCTGGAAGTGTTTACATAGGTATTTTTATACCCCAAGTAGACTCCAAAGAATTTTTTATCAGGTGGATAGCAAATGTTGGAGGTGTGACAGGCAAGAAAGAGGTAGCTGGGAACATATTTTTTGGAAGTGTGATGAGCTGGCAGACTTTTGGGATTCCCTGTGGACCGGTCTGTCAGAGATGCTGGATGAGCAGATTGGACTGATAGGGGATGATTCTTGAGTTATGCTTCAGAATCAGAATTGCTTAGACATAGTAAAGCCTTGCTGAGTCTAATTATGGTGGCTGCCAAAAAAGCAATTACTAGAAAATGGAAATCAAAGTCTAGACCAACTTTACTAGAAGTAGTGAATATAGTAACAGAGATAAAACAACTGGAATTGGGATCTTTAGAAAAGGGAAGGAGCAAACTACATAAGAAAAAATGGGAACTGTGGGAACAATATATGCAGAGCAGGAATGAGGTTTAAGAGACAGGATTGTTTTATGAGCTATATAAAGCTTAACTGACAATGACTGGATGGTTTATAAATTATGTTTACAACTACAGTTGTTGCAGTGGTGTCTGTGATGTAAACTGTTTGCAACTAAAGTGATGATATTTTGTATGTTTTTCATTTACATAAGTGTAAGACTGCCTTTGTCATATGTGGAAATTTAATAAAGATGTTTGGGAAAAAAAGATAGTTTTAAGAGCCCTTGTTACATCTCTGATCCTGGCTCCAAAAACAAAGTTAACTGTCACTTTATTCTTAACCAGTTTGTTGACACTGGTGTCGGTATGCCTGACTATGGAGTCACCAATTACTAAAACACTGCTGTGTCTAGATGCAGTCTAAGTGGGCCTTACAGGAATGTGGTCTGCAACTTTATGACAATTAGAAGTATGTTACTGTCCCAGTGGCCTGAAAGGTTGAGTAATGACCTACAGTACAGTATGTCCAGGGATAGAGTCCCGGCCAACAATACCTTTGTTTGGATTGTTGGCAATATGATGAAGGTGTTTACCTTATAAACACAAGGTACAGGGTTTGATTCTCACATGGGGTAACCTGCTAGGCTTAAAATGACCCACAAGGGCAGTCAGTCTAGTAGTAATCTGTAATCTAATCTATGAACCTACCGGTTGCAGGTGGGCAGGGTGAAGGTAGATGTGTTGCTGTGTGAATCAATGGCTGATGTTTCTTTGTCCTAAATATGGGAGGCTGAGGTAATGTTCTCTTAACCTCAGTGTAAGCTGGTTTGTGCAAGTGTTTTGTGCTGTGTGAGCATGTGCATGTGATGTGTTGACCAAATGAGTTCTGAGGTGCAAACGTGACCTGCAAGTTCAGGAAATACAAGTCTCATATACTGAATCACTGTGAAGTAGCAGTAAACAGTTTTTGGTAACTATGACATATTTCTACATAAATGGTCAGGTTATGTGTAGATTCTGAGACAATCTTAGACACGGGAAGGACTAGTTCTAAAAATCATCCTGTCCTCATAAAAGATCTAAAAAAAAGCCTGGGTAGACACAAGGAACTGTAATCCAGACTCCTATTTAGCTGAGGTCAGAGCAACGAGTGTGGGGGGGGGGGGGGGGGTCCTAAGAAACAGACTTCAGAGATGAGCTGACTGCAAGTTCAAAAGATGACAGTACAGTCGTGTGAGTAAACTTATAACAGCAGATGTTCAAATGATCACTGCTGCAGTAGCCTTAGCTATTTTGGGTTATAGCATGATTAGGATACAACAGCTGGCCAGCTTCCAAAGCTTCAGGGTACCTTCCAGGTGTCGGGTACAAAGCCCTTCAGTGCATTCATGCCAACAGACAGAAGAGGGAGAAAGGCTAAGCCCTGAAAGAACAAATACTACAAACATACAAACAAAAAAAAAGTAAACATCAGGACTTCCAAGATGGCTGCACACTGATTAACAGCTTAACTTCAGAGTGAAAGCAGAAACTGAAAGACAACAGCCAGTGATGTTGTCAACTTAAGTAAAATTATGTCACCAGCTAGCAAGTATACTGCCTGGATGCCTGCAATGAAGAAACCAAGACGGCCTAAAAGAAAATCATCTAGAAAGGGTGAAGAGAAACCACTGACTGGGAAAAATCCTGCAGCTGTTCAGCAAAAAGCAGGTCAAGCTCCAGCTTAGGTGCAAAAATAAGTCAAATGTGCTCAGAGCTGATTAATAAATGAAACACTAAAGGAGTATTTCAACTCAAATAAAAAGCTGGAAAAGGCTTTAAAAAGACATTCAGATGAGCAGATAAAACTGCAAAAATCAGAGGTCGGAATAAAGGGGTGCTGAGTATGTTTGCTCAAGAAGTCAGGTTTCAAAAATGGTAGAATTAGAGAATAAAGCGCATAGGGAAAATATGAGATTTTCTGCTGCACAGAGAAATTAGAAGGGACAGACTGCATTAAATTCTCTGAAGGCACAAACAACTGTACTGGTATTTCACAACATGGACTGTGTACACTGTGTATGCTCCAAATTTGGCCATGAAAAACAAACCGTGACTTTTGTTAGTAAAGATGGAAACCAACCAGGACAGAGAGTTAATCCTGACAAAAATGTGGCAAAAAGACAAAGTATTAAAAGTTGGAGACAGTAGAGTATGTGTGGAAAATGATTATTCACTGTACACCAGGAAGAACAATTTATTCCACAAATCAGGGAATGTTGAGACACAGGGGAGAGATTCAAGCTGATGTACCCAGCTGTCTTCAGAATATTTTTTCCTGCAGGATCAAAGTCATTATTTTGACGCTGGACAGTATATGGAAGAAACGCAAAACTTTGTCCAGCAGAAAATTAAGAATAGTTATAAAACGTTTCACAATATAAACTGCATATTTTGTATCAAAGTACTTTTAATTTTTATTGTATGTGATGAAGTTATTAAATTAAATGGATGCCTTTGTTTCACTCTTTTTCTTCTCTTTCTTCTTTTTTGATATTAAAAAACGGAGGCATTATAGTGCAAAAAGAGAAGAAAAGCTAAACAAAAGGAAGTTTAAGTTAATAGGCGGTAATCTTGGGTTGTTGAGGTGGGGGATTGGGTGTAAAAATGCAACGATCATAATAAATATATATATATATATATATATATATATATATATATATATATATATATATATATAGACTTGATATGTTTTCTCTTACTTTTGCAGAGGTAAATGTCTAGACTAAGACCATTGGCTTAATCTAATAAAAATTTGTAAGTGTAAACAAGTAAACCTGGCAACACCAAATATAATGAAGTTTTCATTTAGCAATAAATATTTCAGCTTGTCTTTGAGGCTGCAATACAGGACTACATTTTTCTTTTTTGTTCTTACTTTTCCATGGAGTCAAGTTGATAACAGGGCAATAAAAGACAGAACACTAGTTTCTTCGATGTTAAAAATGAATGATTTCTAAAAGTAGGCAAGTAGTTTTCATATGGGAGGATAAAAACAAAAAATAAAAGACGATTAGTGTTAAGTAAAAGCACAGGCAATAACATGCATCTTAGCACAGATAACTTCAGCTTCTGGTAAATTAGGCATGTGTTACCATTTGATATTTGGCACAAAATGTTCCTACCAGGAGGGTTAAACTTCATTAATTGAAACTTACATAGTTATGTGTGTTTGTATTAAGTTAACAGGTTTTGGGGGTGTTCTGGAGGTGTGTTTTTTTGTTTGAGGGCTTTTATTAAAACAAAGTCTCGTAAAATGTGTAACAGGCTCCAATGCTGATACGATAAAAAAAATGTATGAAGGATTAACCTGCCAAACCATTAGTGTGTGCATATATCACAAAAGCTGAAAATACACATTTAAAAAAAACTGCCATACACAACAGGTGGGAATAATGACTTCTTAACACAATGGTGACACTTTCCATATCATCTGTGAAAATGAATGGTCTCCCAGGTATAGACAAAAAGGAAAGAATACTTGGGTTTGGGATTTCCCCGATTTGTAGGGGTATTTCAGTTAATACATAACACAAGCAGAAACTTGTAATTCAAAGTGAAACGGGATGACAACAAAACCGGGTGGAATCTCAAGAAACAAGGAGAGATTGAATTTTGGATGCAGATCCTTAAGGAGAACAACCACCATACAGAATGTTATATTCTTAAAGTAGCAGAAAGTATTCTAAGAAGTAAGCCAACACGAGAATGGAGATTTTGATGATAGTGATGACTGCAATTAAGAATACAGACCATAGGCAAGTGGGGGCTGAAATTTGTTGAAGAAAACTGGCAAAAAAAAAAAAGGTATTGGGAGAAAATAATTAGAGAGGTTAAGGTAACAGAATGGGAAGAGGCCAATAATTTATTTGAACTGCAGAGTAGAGATTGCCTTGCCTACCATGGACTGATAAGAGAGTAGGCAAAGAGAAAGAAATAGGGAGATCCTAAGTGAAAGACCAGCACTGGAAGACTTTTTAGTAGAATCTAGAACAGAAGTTGCCATTAAAAAAGGAATAATTAGTACAGCATATAAAATACTGCATGATAACAATAAGAAACAGAGGAGGTTAGAAAGGATTGGGAAGAAAGAATGAATAAGCAATTCACAAAGGAACAATGGGTTTATATATGTATGACACCAAAGAGGCAACAAAGTCTAGAAGATTTAGGATCTTTGCTTGGAAGTGTTTACATAGGTATTTTTATACTCCAAGTAGACTCCAAATAATTTTTCCTCCAGTAGATAGCAAACGTTGGAGGTGTGATGGGGAAGAAAGAGGTATTTATGAATATATTTTGGAGTGTAATGAGTTGGCAGACTTTAAAAATTTCTTGCAGACTACTCTGTCAGAAATACTGTGTGCGCAAATTAGTATGACTAAGAAAAATTTTTTTTTGAGCTACGATACAGAATCGGAATTGCCTAGACATATTATGGCCTTGCTGAGTCTAATTATGATGGCTGCCAAAAAAGCATTTACTAGGAAATGGAAATCAAAGTCTAAACCAACTGTACTAGAAGTAGTGAATATAGTAACAGAGATAAAACTGGAAATGGGATCTGTAGAAAAGGGTAGTAGCAAATTACATAGAAAAACACACGCAGATGAGGAATGGGGTTTTAAAGAATGCAGGATTTCAATGAGCTATGGGATGTTTGATTGACAGGATAAATTGCAAGTGACGTATAATGTCTGCAACTAAAATTAAGTCAATATGTTTTTTTAATTTATATAAATGTATGATAGCCTATGTCCTAAATGATAATTTAATAAAGATGTTTCTTGTTTAATTACAAAAAAAGAATGTTTAAGTCTATTAAAAAATGCAGCGGTCAAATGGCAATGCTACAGGAAACTCACATGGAAAGAATGGAGTATGACAATTTGATAGAAAGAATTTCAAAATGGATATTCTGCAGAGCATCAGGGACAAAGAAGAGGAATACTTTTATTAATTGCTAGAGAAGCTCCAGTAGTGACAGAAGGGGAAAAACATAATAATGTCAGTTATGTAGTAGTAAAGGGGTACTGGCAAGGGATGAGGCTTATGCTGGCATGTATTTATATTCCACCTAAAACTATTTTAGAGCTTTAAACATTTTTGGGAAAATAAATCAGCTTTCAGCAGGGAATATTACTCACAGGTGGGGACCAGAAACTGATTTGCTACAATGAGGATGTATTTGGGGGCACAGAAGTGAAAACAATTAGAAAGTAGATTTCTGAAGAAATTTATGAAAATATTTGGTATTAGAGATGTGAATTCAGTGGTAGGAACATGAAAATATACATATTACTCCCCAAAGTACAATAACTTGGTTAGATTTGACAGAAATTATATTTCACATAAACATGTCCATTTAATTGAGAACTTTGATACGCATCCAATAATGACTTTAGATCATGTGCCAACAATTACTAAGATAAAGATGCAAAATAACGAGTTAAAGATGAGACACTGGCACTTTCCACTTACCAGTTAAAGAGAGAAATTTAAGGAATGGCTAGTGGAAATTATCGAGGGGTTATTAGGAACATAGAAACTACTCCAAAAGTTATAGGTAGTGAGTGGGATAAAATGAAAAAAAAAATAACAGAAAATTAGATCTGGTTATGTAGTAATAAGAATTGTTTAGAAGGGTTGACAAAAATTAAAGTATTACAAAAAAGGGGAAGTTCACGGGAAGAGGCATAATGACACAGTGCTAAATAGAAAATAAGAGTACCTGGATAACATGCATGGCTTTTGAAACATTGCTGACAAAACAACTCTTTTTTGATAACTCCAGAGCACAGAAACATTTAGCACAACAGAAAGTAGAAAAGGTTGTTGCCAAACTTAGGGTGCCTACAACTAGCAAAATAACCACAGATCATGTAGCGTTATTAGAGATATTTCAGAAACTTTATGAAAAGTTTTATAAAGCAAGAGTGGGGACATTAAAGCACAAATGGAAATATTTAAATATGCCAAGGTCAGATGTGGATAAAGCTCAACAACCAACAATTAAGATATGAGGAGATGAGATTAAAAAAAATGATGCAGAACCAATGTGTAGGAAAGTCTCCAGGAATATATGGCATTCTGGTAGAAGTTTGGTAGCTAAGAAGGAAGTAAGTGATAAAGAAAACAGTATTTTACAAGGGGGTGGGGGGCACCAACATCCTGGAAAAATGTTATGGTGGCTAAAAGACAGCAAAGACCCATCTGATCCAGCTTCATATAGGCCTTTTCAATTTTAAACCATAACTATAAAGGGCTTATTTCTATAACAGCCAAAGAATAGCAAAGGCGATGCCAAAATGGATTGATATGGACCAATTTTATTTTCTGGAGGGGAGGCAAACATTTGACATTAAAAGAACAGTGATGATCCAGAAGGAAGCAAAATGTAAGAAAATACAGTTATTGGTGCTTCTTGATGCAGATAAAGCATTCAACATAGTAAGCTGGGATGTTATGAGTAGAACAATGGAAGTATTTGTATTTCCTGATACAATAATGTTAATTAGAATGATATATGAGGGATTAGAGGCAAAAATCAAACTGGGAGAGCTTCTCTCTGACAAGTTGTGCCTGAACAAAGTAACCAGGCAGGGGTGTCCTCTTTCCTCTTTATTTGCGTTATATTTAGAACCACTGGCAAATAAAATAAGGGATTCAGAAATTCAACGATATAATCTGCAAGGTGTTCAAGGAAAACAGGCTTTATTTGTAGATGTTATTTCATATCTGATAGAACCAGAAAAGGACATCAATGATGTAGAATATTCTGAGACAGGTTTGCTTTTTTTTCTGGGGGGGGGGGGGGTGTAAAATTAATTCAGATAAAACAAAGGCTATAGCTATAAGCTATGTACCCACATGTGAACAGGTCCAAAAATACCCATATTTATGGGGACATGATAAAATTAAGTACTTAGGAGTATGGATTAAAGGGCATTTTGTTATGGCAGCTAAGGATTTGTGGGGAGAGACTAAACAAAAGATAATACAAAAACTGGGAAACTGGAAGCACTTGCCTATGGATATAAGCAGGTACCAGGCTAATTACCCTTGTGAATTACTTTAAGTATAAGCAATTTCCTTTAGTGCGACTCAAACCCTGTACCTCTGGTCTGTGAAGGAAATACCTGAGCACCATTATGCTAACCCCTAACAATATGGACAGAAAGATACAAGCAGTAAACATTTTTAGTCCCTTAAGTTTTATATGAAGGTCAGGCATATTTTTATCAACCAGAGGAGAAGTCGTGTATAGTAATTAGTAAAGAGTTGAAGGACTGTATGTGGGAAGGAAAGAGGACAAAGTGGGATAAGTTGATCCTCCCAATAAAATAAGGAGGTCTAGGATTGCCTGATTTAAACAGATATTTAGAGCTACACAATTAAGGCTTTTACACATAACACAAGTATACAGCTACAATTTAAAGTGGAAAGGGATGATGATGAAGTAGAGGTGTAATAAGGAAAGAATGGGATTCTGGAGATCTGCAGCTCATTCAGAAGAACAGTCATACAGAACATTATATTCACAAAGTAGCAGAAAGTATACTTAGCCAATACAGGAATGGAGAAAGGAGATTCTATCAATGGTGATGGTTGTAATTAAAGGTACACAGGAGAGACAAGAGGGGACTGAAATTTACTGGAGGAAGTTGTCAAAGAAACCAAGGCATTGGGAACAAACTTAGTAGAGAAGGAAAGTTAACAGAATGGGAAGAGGCCAAGAAGACATTTGGTTTATACGCTAGTGATTGCTTTCCCTATCAGGGATTGAGAAAGGGATAAGGGAATCCTAAATGAAAGACCTGTACTGGTTAAGTTTTTAATCGTATCTAGAACAGAAGCTTCTGTTACAAAGGAATAATTGAGACGGCAAATACAATGGCAAATACAATATTGCACAATAACTATAGGAATCAATCAGAAGAGGTCAGAAAAGATTGGGAAGATAGATTAGATACACAATTCACAAATACACAATGGGATGATATGTGTATGGCTGCCAAATATGCAACAAAATCTACAAGACTTAGGAATTCTGCCTGGAAGTGTTTGTATAGATAAATTTATACCCCAAGAACACTCTAAAGGATTTCATTTTACCTCGGATAGATGACAAATGTTGGAAGTGTGATGGGGAAAAAAAGAGGTAATTGGGAATATATGTTTTCAGAGTGTAATGAGTTGACCGACTTTAAAAATTATGTATAGAGTACGTGGTCAGGAATACTGGGCGAGCAAATGAATGTAATTAAGGAAATTGTTTTTTGAGCTGGGATACAGTATCTGAATTGCCCAGACATATTAAGGCCTTGTTAAAAGTTTAATTCTGGTGGCTGTCAAAAAAGCAATTCCCAGAAAATGGAAAACAAAATCTAAACCAACTATACTTGAAGTACTGAATATTGTAACAGAGATTAAAAAAACATGAATTGGGAACTTCTAAAAGTATGAGTAAATTACATAGAAAACAAATGGAAATTGTGGAAACAATACATGCAGAAACATGTTCTGAAGGAGGAATGAGGTTAAAGAGAAGGCAAGTATTGAATAATGTACGTAATATTGCTTATATTGTATGGCATACAGCAACATATGTGACATATACTGTTTGTAAATGTGAACTTGTTAATATGGTTTGATTTATTTCTATATAAATCTAAGTTTGCTGACGTCACAAGTGATAATTCAATAAAGATGTTTGGGGGAAAGTAAATGTCCATAGCCTAGCAGAAATAAAACAAGGGAGATGGAGGGACGGAGAGGCTATAGCAGCAGTGACCATTAAAACATCTACTGTTATAAGTTTACTTACACAATTGTCCTGTTCATCATATTGACCACTGCTGCAGTAGCCTTAGCTATATGGGTAGATTACCCTAGCTTACCTATGGCTGATGCCCCTGAATAATGATCAAAGCCTAATCTAGACCTAGAGAAGATAACAAGCTTATAGCGCTTTGTACAGATATGAACAGAGGACCACGTTGCTGCTTCTAGAATCATTCTGAATTCCAACCCTTTCCAAAAGCAATAGATGAAGCCAAGGCCCTAACAGACTGGGCTTTAACCGTGCTTGGAAAAGTTTTATTGTGGTGAGGATATGGCAATAGCCTGAGACAATAATTTGGGAACAGTCTATTTTGACACAAGTTCTTCCTTCTTTTCACATTCATAGGAAATGAGCAACAGCCAAACACTTGAAAAATTTAATTCCGTCAAGAAAGTACCACAGTTGCCTGTAGACATCAAGGTATGGAGTACTGTCCCTCCATTGTTAGGTTCAAAAAAGAAAACAGGGAGGATAGCTTAGTTTAAAGTAAACTTGAGGCATGAAAAAAGATTAGTTCTCAAAGAAAATCTGTCGCTGTGGAAAATGACTCACCATAAGAACTTAGACTCAAATAACCTATCTCTAGTGATCAGAGCAATCAGTAAAACTGTTTTCCATATTAAGAACCTCAAGTCAGGCAGGTTAGTTGGTTCAAATGGAGTGGCGTTAGCTTCTCAAAATATAAAATTAAGACCACAAGGTGGGGGCCACTGGTTTTCTTGGAGGCCTCAAGAAAAAAAACCTTTTCAAAAGCATTTTGACATGAGAATGTATTGAAAGTGGTGTACCCATTGGCAAAGAAGCTGAAATGGCCAATAAATGAATCCTGATGGAAGAGTATGAAAGGCCATAAGCTATTAACTCACACAAATACTGTAAAACTAGATAACAACTAGCCCTGAATGGGTGCTTATGTTGGTGGCACCAATTAGAAAACCTTTCTCATTTGCTAATACATGATTCTCTAGTAGTAGACTTTCTTACCTTCATTAGTACCTGCTGCATGTCCTCAGTGAACAGGTGCCTTAAGGGAGTTAAGACCCCATCATTTAAGCAATCGGTTGAAGTTGATTGAGGCTGAGGCAATGCAAGTCTGATAATACACACAATGTGCAAGGGCCTAGTCTTTTTCTGTTTTAAGATTCCAATTACTTGAGTGCACTCTTGCACACCCAAACTAAGTGCTTTCTTAGATGCCATATTCAGTGCTATATTTTTAACATCATGGTATTTCCAGCTTAGCAACTATTTTTTTTCATCCTACTTAGGTTTGCAGTTGTAAATCTATACACATGTTCATTCATATTATGATGAAAACAATCTTTGTTAAACGTAGCATATTTAATATTTATTCTGGTATATGTCTTTTGGTAGATCTTTTTGTTAGTTATTTTAGTTAGTTTCTTAATAAAGTTTTGATTAGTTGGTTAGCCTATACAAAGTGTTAATAAACTGGTCTTAGATTGTAATTTGTCTCTGGTTTCAGTTTTAGGTAGCACAGTCGCTGATTACACTTTGTTGTTAAGGGGGAACTGGGAATTGGCTAATGGAAATTATTTTAATGCTTTTATTGCTCTTAACAGAACCACCCTCTGTAACTACTGCCTTGCTCCAAACAAACTGATTATATACAAATAAGTAATGTTTTAGATGCTTTTCATTACACTCAACTAGGATTGCTTGTGCGTTTTAATAAAGGATATTCCATTTTTAACAACTGTGAACTACCTACTATTTTCTATTTGATTTTGTAGCACATATTTTACAGTTATATTTTACTGTTTGATTTTTATTAAGTGAACTAAGTACTTAACTATTTGTGAACATCACACTCTACACTGCAAAGTTTCTTACTGGTTTCTGTCTGGTGTATCATGCACCCCTGGATCTTGTGAGAGTACATCCATTCTATGAGGAAGCTTGTGGTAATTGCTCCTGACCATTTCCCAAAGAAGTGAGAGCCACTGTTGTCTGGTCCAGAAGGGAATCGTTACAATGATCTTGGGGATTCTTTCCCATTCTTCATTAGTGTCCTGGATATCAGTGGAGAGGATCAAAAAGCATGCATGAATATTCCCGTCCAAGGAAAAGGCATTTGTCTTCCAGGATTTCTTGCATGGAATCATGGAAAAGAATTGCGTCATTTGATTGCTCACAGAGGAGACAAATAGGTCTACTTGAGGAACTCTCCACAGATGGATCAAAATCTTGGAAGACCACCTGACCTAGTTTACATCTGTGAAGGTCTGTCCTTGACCTGCTCAGTTTTGTCTGACACACAATTTTGCTCTACAGGAAAGTAGGCTGCCTGCAGAGTGAGACTGTGCTATGAAGGTATATCTCAAGCTAACATGGCTAGTCTGCAAAGGAGGTAAGACCTGGTTCCCACTTGCTTGCTGTACTGCATCACTGTAGCTATCTGTAACAACTAGAAGAGGTCTTGGGGACCCAAGATGATTCAGTGAGGCGAGTGCTTTGATTAAAGCAAGCATATCTTATACCTACATGCCTGAATCTGTCCTTGGTGTACAACAAATCTTGCACTTTTACCCCTCCAGAAACTGATCCCCTTAAGTCTAAAATGTCTGTGGTGACAATTTTTGAGCAAGGAGGGAGAAGGGGAGACTTGGATTTAGGGATATTTACAGTCTCCATGAAGTGCTTTCTATTCTGACAAACCTCAGCACTGAGATTTGAAAAGACAAAGGGTGTTACCTAAATAAAAATATTTCAAGCATTAGCATTAATGTCCCTCTAGCCTGTCAATATACCAGAATTGTTCCCATAACAAGTGTCCAGGCTGTTCTTAAAAATATATAAAACTAGTGCTTCCTTTAATGTAATTTGGTAGTCCATGCATCAGCTGTTCTCCACGAAGCAATTAATACAGTTCTCATTCCTACAGAATATTTCTTTTTTTAAATTCTCCAAGTCTTTTGGGTTTTCTAATACCATGACGGGAACTGATTCCATTCCTAAATTGAAGTACGATAAAAGTTCAAGAAATTAGTATTGTTTCAATCTTTGTCAGCCGAAAGTGCTTTTAGCAGCATCTGCAATTTGTACAGTTACATATATTGGTAACATATAAAAAAGAATCTACAGTCATATTCAGATAAGTCCCGTTGCTCCTACTACTACTGGAACTGTCTGGGTATCTATCTTCCACATTGCTCTCATTTCTGCCTGCAAATCCTGATATTTTATGACTTTATGTCTGCCTGTACACAAGACACTGTAGTCACTTGGGGTAGTGATTTCAATGATCAATGCTGCTTTTGTCTTCTTTTCACGGACCACTATATCTGTTTTTCTCACCTCTGTTTCCTGAACTGTTATTAATGGGTGATCCCATGTGATATAGACCATCATTTTCTATGATGCTTTGTGGCTCACGTTTCCAGTGTTTTTCAGCAACTTCAATACCATAATGTTTGCACAATCTCCAGTGCAACAGTCTTGCCACTTTATTATGCCTTCCAGTAAGGTCCCGCTACCATTAGTATATCACAACCAGCAACGAAGTGTGCAACTGTTCCTAATTCCATTTTACAAAACCTACATGTGTCTGTTTCTCCAACATGTTCAATGGACTTTGTAAACCGATGTGTACGTAAGCCCACTATCCTGGGCTGCCAATATTAACCTTTCATCTTTTGGTTTGAATTCACCACTCTTTAAACAGTCCTGAGCTCGATCCTGATCAACATGTGGTTCTTCCAGGAGTTTTCTATACATGCAACTATATTTATGCATTTTCCACTTGCCTTCTCATCTGATCCTTCACCTTATATTCTTTCATTTTTTGGCACATTCAGTTGTTCCCTGATTTTTATCTATTTCTGGTTTGATTTCCATTCCCGACTGACGCCAATATGCTTCTACTAGACTATGAAGGGAAGTCATCATAGATTTATTTTTCTCATATTTCAAAACTTTCACTATATTTGGGTCTTGTGAGGTCAGCAGATATGTATGCAATCCCACAATTGCAGATCTATACAAGTAATCAATTTCAAGTAGGCCCATACCTCCTTCAGAATGGGGAATACATAATCTTGGTATGCACTGACTTTTAAAAATCATGTGATGAGCATGAAGCATCCTTCTTGTTTTCCTAATCTAACACCTTTTGGGGCCAGTCAATCAGTACAAAACTAAATTAGAACAGGAAGAGCAAATCGGTTTATAGCTTAAAATTTATTCCTACATGTCAACGCTGGTTTTCAGCATTACTTTAAGTCTTCTAAAATATATATGTTATCTGAAGGCTGTCTGATGATTCACTAGTACGTTTTGATAACCCCAATCATTCTCAGAGGTAGTTCTCTCTAAATGCCCTATATATCTGAATAAGGTCTCTTCTTAAATATATATGAGAGACAATGTACAAAGCACATATATTTTAGTCTTTCATAATAACTTAAATGTTCACATCTGTGGATGCCCTTGGTATATTTCTGCTGTACTCTTTCAAGTTTACTCATGATCGTTTTCTTAAAAGGTTTCCATATTGTTATTCCATACTCGAGTTTGGGTCTAATGTAACTAACAAACCATGACATCATGATTTCTGATTTCCTAGACTTTATACATCTTTTTATACAACCTGTACTTCTATAACTATCATTAACCAAACTGGTTGACATGATTAGAAAACCTCTATTTATCTATTATACAGGTTCAATCAATGTATGCTGTATTAAATATTCAACTTTTGAATTTATGTCTCCCAAATATCAAATGCTTAATTTTTGATGTATTTATCAGCATATTATCCTGGTGCCCAAATGGTCAATTCAGTCAAGTTTTTTTGCAGACATACCCTGTTATACGTGCAATTAGTTTACTCATTTTCAAGTCATCCGCATATAGACTGTAGAACACTTCAGATGAAACACAGAGATCTGAAAGATACAATCTAAACATGCATGGGTCTAGGACAGAGACTTGAGACACACCATGACTGTAACCAAGAATTTCACCTATCCAATTTTTGTACGATACTTGCCATGTCCTATTTGTGAGGTATGCAGCTATCCATCTTATTAAGAGTACATCAGTACCTAGCTGTTCTAATTTACTGATCAGTGCTTTGTGTATAACCCTGAGAAATGCTGAAGTTAAAGCTATAAAAATTACACCACAACACAATTTTGCATTCATGGCTGTTACATTGTTACAGGACATCATATTATTGGTGGCAATAGAGCTATTTTCAACATATTCATGTTGATAAATGGTTTCAAGTTCCAACCTTTCCAGTTCTGAGAAATAACTTATCCAATATTACCTTCTTCATTATTTTTTCAAAACATGAAAGTAGAATTAAGGGTCTGTATGACTCAGTATTTATCCTACTCCGATTTCCTTTAAAGACGGGTTTAATAAGTGCATGCTTCCAATCTTGAGGAATCTCCAACATTTATATGCCTAGTAAACAATAGATATAATCTAGTGCAAGTTCTTGCTGAAGTGTTCTCTGGTCACTATTGCTAATTCTGTTGCCTCCCTGTGCATTGTTTGGATCCAGTTTGCAAAGTTATTTTCCAATCTAATTCAATTTCAGTATCTGGGGATACCTGGATGCCACTATTATTCCCTTTGTGGAGACAAACTGTTTTGCATAAGATTTTGTAAATCTATCTATAATCTGTTGAATCTCCGAATAAATTTTGGAATCTACACATAGTTTACGGATTTGTATGTCTTTACTCCTTCCATATCTTATGTAGCTATAAAATGGTTTCCTACTATGCTCAATATTTTCTACAAATTTTCTTCAATTTTTTTCTTGATCGTGTCTCATCTAACACTGTGCTTAACTTGTTTGTCCAGCTTGTTTATTTCAGTTTTAAAAGTCATAGTTCAACCGCTTTTCCATTTCATATTTTTTTTTTGTCTATCACCTTAATCAAGTATCTTGCTCTAAAGAAAATGCATCGTCCTGATGATTGTGCTGGGACCAAGAGACTTAGGATACCATTGTATCTTTCTCATATGAAGTCTTGCCAGGGGTATCATGACAAATGCAGATACCAAGAGACCCAAAATCCTAAGATAATCCCTCACAACAACTGGAGTCCGAGTGGAAAACCATAGAAATAGCAATAAATATAGATCTATTTTCCCTGTGGAAGAAAAACACTTAGAACTGAGGTGTTAAACTGACAAACCAGGAACATAATCCTGTGTGAAACTGTAAAAAAAAAAACTTTTGAATGTTCTTTTGGAATCCCAGCTTGTGAAAGAGAGGTCTAACCCAAGTGAGAGATTCTTAACACTTTAAAAAAAGATGAGAGAAATCTAAACATGGACAATGCAGATATCTTGTAGCCTGCAATGACCTATAATTGGAGCCAGACACTTCGAGAGCACTCTTAGTACAGTGGATAGTCCAAAGGTTAAGGCGGGAAACTCAATGTGATCCAGATACAGAAATCCTGGAGAAATACCTTAAGTCTGGATGAACAGGGATGTGCTAAGTATCTTTTAAATGTAGTGTTACCAGGAAACTTAAATATGGTAAAAGTTGTAACAAATCTTGAAGTGACATTATTTTGAACTAGGTCACTATTGCAAACAAGCTTTAGAAAGAAAGATCTAGAACTGCTCTCCAAGCATCATCTTTCTTTGGCACTAACATCATCCTTGAATAAAAAACTTTTCCAACCTGAGAAGAAGGAATTGGTTCTATCACACCCTGAAAGAGCAACTGATAAAGGATAGATGGAGTCTGGTCTGGTAGATGAGGAATTATCCCTTGAAAAGCAGTGATTTCCTCCAACTTCTATCTGTAACACTGATGAATGATCTTTAGAATAAATTTGCCTGAAACTGTTGCCAAAGATTATAGAGAAGATTCAGACATTCTAGAAGGGAAAAGTGATTGCCAGGGTTTTTTTTTTTTTTTTTTTTTTTTTTGGGGGGGGGGGGCAAAGTCCCTTAAATAGTTGCTCTGTTTCAACTGCACTTGGTCGGGGGGGGGTTACTGAATTATTTTTTGAACCCCTTGAACCCCCTTGCCATTTCTTATTAAACATCTATTTCCTGTATTTTGTTGAAACTATTTTTTTCCTTTTTTTTGCCAAAATTGAATGAGGATGTACAGAATCCCTAAAAAAATTTGGAAAAGCAGGGTTAAAAAATCGTAAAGATTCCATGTATTAACTTACCCCTTTCATAGTTAACCATCTGAAATGTTGGGACCAGCTAGAGTCCTGGAACACAGACTGAATGGCCGAGAAAATGGACTTAGATATACCAAGTCCTTACTGTCTTTTTTCTAAAGTATGGTGATCAAAGTTTTTTTTATACTAACTCTAGGAAGGGGGTGGGAGTGGCTTGCCCTACTGCCAAAAAAGATGATTAAAAGTGAAAAGTGATGTTCAAGGTTCACACTTCTACGGGATTTTCAGTCTCTTTTTTTTTCAGTGTGACATTACTCAGCATTTGAAGTGCCAACATTTCAATAGGGAGCCCTTCCATCACACGTTTTGATGACTTCTGCAGCAGAATAACCAAAAGCAATCTCTAAGTAAAGAATAACTTAAATATTTTATTTTGCACATGCTGTGGGAGATTTTGAGAGAGCAGTCTGGCAAACCTAAAAAAAAATGACCAGTGGCCATAGCCCTGGAAGAAGTATCATCAAAGTCAACTATAAAAGTCAAAGTTAACTATCATATTGACAACACACCCCTTAGAGTTGACCCAGTAGTCAGGGACTTAGGGACACGCATAGATAGTAATCTAGCTTTTGATCATAATGTGTCTGCAGTGGTGAGTAAATCACTCTATGTTGCACAACTTATAAACAAAGGTATGGCATCCAAGTCCAAGGAAGTCATTGTTCCATTGTATTTGGCACTCATCAGACCTATCATTGAGTAAGATGTCCCCCTTTGGTATGTACCTAACCAGGCATATCCAACAACTGGAACGTCCACAGAGGCTCCTCACTAAAAGAAAAGATGATGCAACTAATAGGTCCTATGCAAACCGCCTCAAGGCCCTCTCTCTTTATTCTGTCGCCTACAGGCTTTTGAGGGGAGATCCATGTCTGGCATACAGGGCATTGTCAGACCCCACTCCGGAGGACCTCCTGCACAGCCACAAAACCTTGCCTGTGTTAGAAATAGGACCTGCTAGAGAGAGGTATGTATCCCAGAGACTACCCCTTCTATGGAACAGACTCCCCCATCTATGTGAAGCAGACTTCCTCCCTAACCCAATTCAAGTGCAACTAGGGCAATTGGATGGGAAACCAGAAATTAATCCGTGGTTTAGCACCTATGTCTCTAATGCACAGAGTTAATCTGTAAATGGTTCATCTCCCAGGTCCATGCTTACACTTATCAAGGGTATCAGAACATGTCAGAGATTTGGGATGCATGGCTAGGCTTAAAAAGGCCCTTGTGGTCATTAGCCTAGTAAACACCTATGAACCACACACACACACACACAAAGTAAACAATGAGTAGTGATTTGTACAATGGAGCAAATTAATTTAAAGCAGATTTTTTCCTCACAATAAGAGATGCCAGACAAAACATTCCTCATGCTATAAAAATTAGTAGCAATAAACATACGAACCTGACAATTCAAAATTCTAAAAATCAGAGTTGCACAAGCATACATTTTCCCCCATACTTATACATATCTTCCCATCCTTATCAGAAACAGAAGGACTGGTAGTAATTAAATGTTTAGCAGCAGTACAGTATAATGACAGTCCATTAAAAAACAACCCTCCAGCTTAAAAATAACTTTCCTAAACAGAAAAATAAGACATTTTTAAAAGTGGAAGGTTTTTCCCCCAAAGGGAGCCTATTTGCCCAGTAAAAGAACAGCAGAAACAGACCATCAATTTTTGAAAGTCTGCGGAGGAGCCCAAACCTGCCCCCCCGGTCAGCTCAGCTTTAGCTTACTGGCAGTTTGGAAAGTGTGGAATGTTGTCTGAAGCTTTGGAAGCTGGTCAGGTGTTGTACACTATGCAGCATATAACCTATACAGTCAAGACTACTGCAACAGCGATCAATATGATGAACATCATTAACTTCTCCATAATGAAGTTCAGATCCCAGGAAGGAGGCACTCATTTTCTAGGTGGCTACATAGATAGATCCCACTTTAGAAACTGTTAAATTGGAGTACAGAAAGGGAAGGTGGTACCTTAACTGAATTGTGCAATTTACACAGGTAATGCAGAATCTGGGGACATCCCAGCTTGGGATGGTTCCATATTGAGACACCAGATAGAAAATCGCTTTCCTTATGCTAAGTACAACTTTCTAGTGGCAGCTTTTCTTTCCCTCAACACCAGCTGCACACCTCCTCAAAGAAAAAGTGTCTAAAGACTATCAAAAACCAATCATCCATACAGTAACACTGAGATTTTGCATGCTGGGATGAAATAAAGGATCCCTTGCCCTGTGTGGGCAAGTCCATTCTGTGAGGCAGTTTTTGGTAATTGTTCCTGGCCAGATGCATGAATGGAGACTCAATGTTTGCCTGGGCCAAAAGGGATTCATTAGTAGCAGCTCTGGTAAGTCAAGTTCTTTTTGATCTTTAGAAGGATTCTGAATATGAGAGGAAAGCGGAAAAAAAAGACAGGAAAATTTCTGTCCAAGGGAATGAGAATGTGACTGTTTTCTACGCTTTTTTTGCATGGAGTCCTAGAACAGAACTGTTTCAATCGTCTTGAGATAGGAAGTAAAGAGATCTCAGAAAGGTCCCCACTGCTGGACAGTCTTAGGAAAGACTGCTGGGGATATAGTCCACTTGCGAGGATCTATCCTGGATCTCCTCACACAGTCTGCTGCTGTGTTCTGCTCTAAAGGGATGTATGCTGCCTGCAGAATTTAGCTGTGTCTAACCGTTTAATCCCAGGCAATTATGGCAAGTTTGCAAAGAGGTTATGGATCAATCCTCCCCCATCATGCTTATTTACGTACCACTTACCATGATTTTCTTTATCACCAACCGTAGTTTGGAGTCCAAAACTGATTTAGTACCTTCCAAGCATTTATTAAGCCATCATCTCCTTTAGCTTTGTGTGTTTGCATCTGTAATGAGGCACCTGACTCCTTTAGCAACTGCTCCCAAATGAAGTCTGAGGTGTCTGTGATAATTTATTGACTGACTGAGATGGAATGGAACAGGTTAAGTGTAGTCCTGGATTTACCAGGATTTGACTGGGTCATCAAATAAGATTCTTCTTCACTAAGCTGAGTACAGGAAATGGAAAGGATAGAGGATAAACATGCTAGGCCTGCAGAGATTTGAGAAACCAGTGAATCTTCCTCATGTGGAATGTCATAAAAGTGATCTCAGGAGGAGAAAGTTCATGAGGATAGACTAGACAAAACTATAAATCTGAAATATCGTCAAAATTGTCTTACTGTAGACTTTCTGATGGGACAGACTTAGAAAGTGGTAATAGCAGGGAAGCATTTTCACTGGAGGAAGAAAGATTATCAGAGAAGTGTCCAGAAGACATCCTGGGAAAATTGAAAATGATCCTGTGAGAAGGGACCAAAGATGACTTTTCCAAGTTTAATTTGAAACCTAAGCTACTGAGAAGATCTACTGTATACTAATGAAAGTTCAAAGTGTTCTGTCTGGTGGATGCTGAGATCAGGCAATCATCAATGTAGACCTATATGTGAATGCCTTGAAGTCTGTAAAAAGCTATGACTTGGGAAAGGCACATGATGAAGACTCCTGGGGTGGCAGAAAGAGAACAAAAGGTAGAGGGGTCAACTGAAAGTATAATCCAAGGCAGAGAATCTCCAAAGAAAAAAAAAAATAATAAAAAAAAAAATATATATATATATCTATATATATATATATATATATATATATATATATATATATATATACACACACACATACATACATATATATATATATATATATATATATATATATATATATATACACACACACACACACACACACACAATATATACACATACATATATACACACACACACACAAGTGTGTATATTTTGTGTGAACTGGAATGTGAAGATAGACATCACTCAGATTCAGAGCAACCACAAATGCATGTGGGTTTGTAGGGTCAATATTTTGAATTTTATTACCAGGAAAAAAGTATTCAGAATGGAAAGGTCTAAAACGGGTCTCCATGGCACTTTATTTTCTAGGAACCAAAAACAGTCTGGAGTAAAAGTCTTTTCCTGATTGGGACAGCGGGAATGGTTCCATAACACCTTTAGTTAAACATTTTGAAATGATTTAAGGTGGCTCCCACTGAAATGTTGAGACTCTCAATGTAGAATCCCCAAAAGACAAAAACATATAAAAAATAAAAGATCAAAAACACAAGACAAGAGTGAATATCTGACATTGTTTTTTCTCCTCTAAACTTGTTTTATGAAGGGGAACAAGCTTCCTTGCATCCCATAAACGTATATATCAACTTGAAGCTCACCATACAAAGGAGAAAAGGAAATATTCAGAGAAATGGCAATCTTGGACTTAATTATTAAATCCAGTCTCCACATTCTGGGACTCAGCACAGCAACACTGTAAAATTAATTTAGCTACCTTGGAGGCAGAACATGCATTTCGTCCTTGGAAATAAAGCTATTCCCAGACTAAATTGGAAGGGATGTCCGATAAAACCTGTAATTCTGCTCTATGAGACACTGCACCCAGCAGTCTGAAGTTATTGTTTCCAAACTAAGATATACAAAGAAACATTGCCTGCAATTTTTTGGCGACAGGATGTTAAGGGGAAGGGGAGGGGCAATGGAAGGCAAGGACAGTCAGTTATTTCTTTTGAAAGGACAGTCCTTGACATATCTCTCCTTTCTATTTTTTTTTCTCATACTATAGCTTGGTAGATTTTTCCAGGTTACATAAAGGGATTTTGAAACTAAAGCCCTGGATTAGATGGACAATTTATTTGGTATTTGCAAATGGATGCCTAACTGTTGCTTGATGACATCCATTAATTTGACTCTCTCCCATTTTCTTAAGCAATACCTTGGCTGCTGAATTACCACATAGATCTTTTTTTCTGGAGGGGCATTTAAAGTTATGTATTTACATCCTCTGGAAAGTTCTATAGACTTATCCAGGCATTTCTATGCATGACAGTTCCAATAGGAACAGCTCTGGTAAAATCATCATAAGCACATTTTAAAGAATAAATTTAGTGACTTGGAAACCAGAGCTGACCAATTCTAACACAGAAGATTTAACCTCAAAATTATGTGGGTTAGCCAAAGATTGCTACATATTTGCAAATTTAAACAAAAGGTACTTTGACACATGGGTTTGACAATTTAGTGCCCTAAATGCCAAAGAAAGGTATGACTATCCCTCTCATTAGGAATAGGACTGGCTGAAGAAAACATTTTAGTACTTCTATCGCTACAGAAATAATGTTAAGATTTGTGACTGGATTCTTAAAGAGAAATTTATGAGCAACTATTTACTCCATAAAACATACCAGGTTTACTTGGGGCTGGGGAAAGGAGTGCACAGAGGATAATGCTTCTGTTAAGGCATTATCTAAAGCACAGGGGGTATGGCTATAGGCTTGGGGAATTTCATGCTAAGGAGCTCACAGTGTCATTTGTTAATCTCTCACTGCTTTTCCTTCCCACTTAAAAATGACTTCACTTTGTGGAAAGTAGCACCTAGAGATTTCTTGTTTTGGGAAATCTGAGGAAAGAGAATCCTCAAGATTCTGACTCTCAGGCAGTGGGGGAAGAGATTTGCGAGGCACATTCCAATCCTTCTAATCAGATTCAGAAAGAAATACTTCCTCTTAACTAGACTGAAGGAAGTGGAGGTTGGAAAGAAGGTTGAAAAGGTTAAAGATCTTCTCAAAATTAAACCAATCCTCCTGAGTCTATTTATGAGAAATGGGAGGATAAGACTAGTGCTTAGACCTATGAGTGTGCTTCAATTGAGTCTCAAGGAGTATGGTCTTTGTATTAAATCCATAGGCCGGACTTCCACGAATGACCCACTATCTTCCATGACTGGTAATTGCAGTATGCCTCTCTTACCCTCAAGGAGAAAAAAAAAACATTGTTTTCCCTTGTTGGTCTACCCCACTAGAGAAAATCTTTTGAGGATGCACAAGGATCCCGGGATATAACAGCTTCCAATGTGGACCTGCTAGAGGGTCCAGGAGCAGCAGCCTGATGGTCTGATGGCTTCATAAGTATCTCAATAATCAGTCTCAGACTGTATGAGCGGTAAATGTCTCAGATCAATCATTAACCTCTCTTGTCAACTTTTTTCATCTCCAACTGAGGGATTAAAGTCTACTGCTGGGGAATCAAATGATATGGTTTCTCTCGCCAAAGCCCACAGGAGTTTATGGTCAAGAAAAACTCTGAAGGGTCATTTCAAAACAGAAGGCAAAATGATCAATATATTAATTTCATATTTCCCAATATGAAAAAAGGACACAGGGATAATGGCCAGTAACTGCCAGTTTTAGTAAACTCAGTTATTGGCTAGTATGCATGCCTGAAAGAAAATCAACTAGAAAGGTGAACAGAAAATGACTGGGAAGAATCCTGCAGCTGTTCAGAAAAAAAGCAGTTCAAGCTCCAGCTCTGATGCAAGACATGGCTTCCATTAATCCAGAGGGGGAAAAAAAATAAACCAAGTGTGCTCAGTGCTGATTAGAATAAACAAAACATTGAGAATGTATCAACTCAAACAAAAGCCTGAAAAAATGAAAAAAAGCTAATTCAGATAAACTGTTAAAACTGCAAAAATCAGAGGATGAAATGAAGGAAGGGCTGGGATGAGTATGATACTGCTAAAGAATTGCTGTTATAAGATAGAGCACACAAGAAAAACTTGAGGTTTTCTGGTGTACCATGGAAACAAAGAATAAGCTGTAGTACTTTTATGAAAGCACCAATAAGCAATTAGACTAGTATTTCACAGCAGGATTTGTTAAATGAAAGACATTATATGTATGCTCCAAACCTAGTAATGAGAAAGTATTAAAGACTTGTGTAAGTAAAGATGCAATCATACCAATAGAAAGAGTTGATCCTGACAAAATTTTGGCAGAAGGGCAAAATATTACAAATTGGAGACAGTAGAGTGTTTATGGAAAATTATTTCTCACTGTACACCAGGGAGAAGAAAAACAAATTTATCCCAGTAAAAAAGGGTATGTCAAGTGGCAGGTGTGAGATTCAACCTGCTCTGTCTTGCTGTCTTCCAAATATTTCTTCCTTGAGGAGCAAAGTCATTTTTAGGTGCATAACAGGCAAAGGGGGAAATACAAAAGTCTGGCACAAAAAGTGAGGCATCAAATAGAAGGGGACTCTGCTTCTCATTCTTAAGATAGTAATGCTCAGAGAGACTTTACTAGTTAAACGTTTTCTAATGTCCCAAAGGAAAATGCTTGACAGATAATCACACAGGAGTTGACTAAAAACAAAAAAAAAAAAAACAGGAGTACCTTGGACTTGAAGACCAGAAACAATGAAATTAGTGAATAAAGTTGAGAATGTAAAGCATCAATCACATTTGTGAAATAAGGCTTTACAAGAAAAAGTGGAAAGATTGGACTTTTCTTGGCTCTGTTAAACTTGTGGGTGACTGAAAAGAATACACCTCACTTTATGTTATTAATGTTTGTAAAGACACCAAAAGGAAAGGGGGAAAAAGTAACTGGAAGCAAAACATTTTTTGTTCTTAACATCATTTGTATAAAACATTTCATGATATAAACTGCAAATTACATAGCAAATCATTTTCTGTTATGTCTGTATGGGATAAAGACATCAATGTGAACAAGTACATTTTTCCTTCTTTATAATTTTAAGAAATGTAAGCTTTACAATGTAAAAAGAGAAGAATGCCTGGAAAAAGTATGTTCAAGTTAATATGCTGAAATCGTGGGTTGTTGAGGTGGGGGTGGGGTGTAAAAGTGCAAAGATTATAATATATGTACAGCTGATATATTTTCTCTTACTTTTGTATAGGTGAATATCTGGATAAAAGCCCTTGGCTTAATATAACAAGTTTTTAGTGTAAGCAAGTAAATAAGAGAACACTGAATGTAATGAAAACCTTTCCTTTAGCAAATAAATGTTCAGTGTGAGTTGACACATCTGCAGCTAAGGACAGCTGTGCATTTTGTTCTTATGTTTCTATGGAGACAAGCAGACTACAAGGGTGTGCAATAAAAGCCAGAGTACTTTTTAAGGCTACAAGTTTTTTTTCACATTTGGATGGGGAATATAGATAAAGACACGAACAGACATCAAGATGCATAGGCTGTATGGGGCGGCCACGGTGGTGCAGTGGTTAGCATTGTCGCCTCACAGCAAGAGGTTCTCCAGTTCGATCCTTGGCTGGGGTGCCTTCTGTGCGGAGTCGGCATGTCCTCCCTGTGGTCACGTGGGTTTCCTCCGGGTGCTCCGGTTTCCTCCCACATCCTAAAGACATGCAGTAGGTGGACTGGGCACACTAAATTGCCCCTAGGTGTGAATGCATGTGTGTGCGCCTTCTGTGGAAGGCTGGGCGCCAGGCTGGCAACTCGACACTGTAAAACTCCACTGCCAATCATGAGTGGACAGGTGATGTGCTGTGGTGACCCCTAACCGGGAAAAGCCGAAAGAAGAAGATGCATAGGCTGTAACATGCGTCTTAGTATGGCTAATCTTAATTTTAGGTTACCTAATATCTGTAGGTCCAGCTGCTGATCTGGGGCAATTGTTTCTATCAAGCTGGTTAAACTTCATTAATTGAAGATATGCACAGTTTTGTATGTTTGTTTTAAGTTATTACGTTCTGGGGGGTGTTTTTTTGTTTGAGAGTTTTCATTAAAACAAAGTCCTATAAAATGTGATATATGTTCAAATGGAGATGACAAAAAAGTACAGTTGTGCAAGACCTTACCATAACGGTAGATGTACTGTTATTCACTGTTGTATTCATTATATGTGGGATCTCCTGCTGATGACAATCTACAGTCCAGCCAATACACCAAATTCTTTAAACCATCACAGCATTGTATGGCAGACGTATGCTCCCATGCAGGTGCAGGGGATAAAGGTGATGTACACACACTAAATACTCAGAAATGAAGTGCCTCAGGAGAACTACTGCAACCCCAAGATAAGGATGGACATGTGCATCCAGGAAGGAAGCAGAGAAATAGGGCAAGAATGGAAAAGGCCCCCTGGCCAGCAGTGTTTTCTCAACAGAAAGAGAAAATTGGACAGCAGGTAAGGACTGAATACTGCAACAGAAGTAGGACATCTACTGTTATGGTAAGATCTTATACAACTGCACTGTTCTTCCTTATCAATGTTACAGTATTCATTACATGTAGGAGACTACCAAAGCTATCGTAAAGGATGAAAGGAGGAAGGCACAGAGGAACCCTCTACAAATCCATGAATGAAAGCCCTGACAAATCCTGCCATGGCTTTGGAAATGACATCCAACTTACAATGTTTACCAAAAGTATGGACAAAGGACAAAGTAGCAGCTTCTAAAATGGATCTAGTATCCAGACCCTTGAAGAAAGTTCCAGGAAGAGGCTTACTGCTGTTGTAGAATGAACTCAAACTGAAGCTGAAAGCGGTTTACCATAAAAAATAACAGAAATAATTGGCCTTGGTAATCCAGGAGGAGATATGTTGCTTAGAAACTGCCAAACCCAATGTGTGGGTATTAAAAGAAATACAAACTTGCTCAGATTTTCACACAGCCTTTGTCTCATCAAAATAATATCCGAGATGTCTATGTAAATTCACTAGCAGACTGTAAAGAAGGAAAAAAAGGAAGAGAGATGGATAGACTGATTTAGGGACAACTCAATAACCACCACTAGCATAAAAAGAAGGATTAGTACAAAGTGACACACCTGTCTTTGAAAAATAAAAAAGGGAGGACCTGCCGTCAGAGCCTGAAGTTCAGAAACTCTCCTGGCTGAAGTAAAAGCCAACAATAAAAGTGTCTTCCAAGTGCAATGTTACAAGGAGAAGAAGAAGAGAGGTCAAAAGAAACTATAGTTAGCTTTTTAAGGACAAAATTAAGCTCATAAGAGGCATGAATAGTTTTTCTAGAGGGCATGATATGAAGATGCCTTAAAGGAATTGTCTGACTTCAAAACGGAGGTCAATGGTGGGTTCAAGGTTAGGGCAGACGAGCAGACATTGCTGACAGGTAAGCTTTAACAAGAATGTGCTACGGCATCATGGAGCACTTCACACAAGAAAGAAAGGACCAGAGGAACCCCGCAGTGAAAAGGATCCTGGTGATGTTTGAGAGACCAAAAAGAAAATCTCTTCCATTTAGCCACACAGGATTTTCTAGTAGCAAGTTTCCTGGCCTCCTGCACAACCCTAAGCATGTCCTCTTAAAAGTGGTGTCTAAAGAGAATCAAAACACTATCACCCAAAGTGTCATTTGAAAAATGGACAAGTGAAAGTAAATGACACACCCCTTCTCTTGTGTGAGAAGATCCGTCCAATGAGGCAACTTGTGAGGACTGCCCCTGGCCAGATGAAAGCGAAGGGAAAACTAGGGCCTTCTGGGCCTAAAGAGGGTCAACCAGCAAGATTCTGGGGAAGTTCTTCACGATCTTGTGCAGGACCCCGGGAAGCAAAGAAAGAAGAGGATAAGCATATACATCCATTACCTTCCAAGAAAAGGACCAAGTGTCCACCTTCCATGCCAGATGACTTGAGACTCTGGAACAGACTCGAGGAAGCTGTCTATTTGGAGAGGAGGCAAAAAGATCCACTTGAGGAATACTCCACTGAGATACAATGTTCAGGAACACCTCCCTGTGAAGCAACCATTTGTGTGGTACTGTCTTGGATCTGCTCAGATAGTCTTCCACAAGATTGTGTTCTGAAGGATTATCCGATGGTGGATAATTTATCTGATGGTGGATAGCAAAGTCCCACGCCGGAAGAGCTAGTATGAAAAGGTAAGACTTTCTGCACACCTGTTTATTGATGTATCACGACTGATATTTGTTAAGACTTTCAGAGGGCCTGAAGCCAAAAGGGAATGGAAGGCCTGTAGAACAAGAAAGAGCACCCTCACCTGTTTTATGTTGATGTGGTCTGAACAGTGATGAATTGGCCAGTGACCCTGAACCCTCAGAATGTTGGAAGATGCTTCCCACCCCTGACAAGTGCCTGTGAAAAGATCTTGAGTATAAATAGGAGTCTGAAAACGCAGGTCTGGATTGAGGGAGATCTGCCAAATTCACCAATGAAAATCAAAATTTGAGACAGAGAAGAACTGGAAACTCTAGAGGGTGGTAATGCTGGAGCCAAACCGCTTTGGAGGTACCACTGAAGCTTTCTCAAGAGACACTTGGCAGAAGGAATCATGAGGATGGTACAAGCTATGACCCCAAAGGCTCTGGGAATTTCCCCTTGCAAGAATTACTGAAAGGGGAAGCAGAGACTTGGAAGTAGGTTGTTAGAGACAGAACCATGGGAGATGAAAGGGAGGCCAACACTGAAATGGTCTGGATTCTGCAACTCAGAAAAATGCAGTTTTGAGGAGTTATCAGAATGGACTTCTTGAGACTGATGGTGAATTCCAGACTGTGGATAAGGAGCATGGTAAAGTGTAAATCCTGAAAATGTAGGTCATCCAGATATGAGAATATTTGAATTCTACAAAGCCTGCAAAAGGCTATCACAAGGGCTATACATTTGGTGAATACCTTGGGGCTGTAGAAAGACCAAAGGGCAATGCACAGAACTGAAATTGGGATGTAGAAAGAGAGAAACAAACTTCTTGAAGAGAGGGTATGAGGATATGAAGATAGGCATCCATTAGGTCTAGACAGACCAGAAATGCTTGGGAAAACAAGAGGTGAAACAGTCTGGAGGGAAAGCATCCTGAAAGAAGGAACCTTTAGAAAGGTGTTGATAAAGAATTGGCCTAGGAAACATCTCCATGACCATCCTTTTCTGGGAATCAGAAACATCATGAAAAACAATCCTGTTCCTCGTTGGGATCCTAGAATGGACTGGATGGTTCCTTGGCTGTACCATATCTTGCAGAACCAAAGAAAAGTGAGGATGTTGGTCTGGGGGAGGTTGAGGAAGACCTGAAAAGTGGGGTAGGTATTTCCATACTATAAAATAACTGCGATGGTATAATGTTTCCAACTGAAAATACATCAATATGTTTTTTTCATTTATACATATGTATGACTGCCTATGTCAGAAGTGATAATTCAGTAACACACTTCTTGGTTAAATGAATAAATAAAATAAAATAACCATAACAGACAATGGAAAGTATTCAAGAGTCTGAAGTAATCTACTGCCAGACAGACAGACAGGGAAAAGCATGAAAGACAGGGGAACCTGACTGAGGTGAGGGAGATAAAACAGGTCAGATGAAGGCAGATTTGTCCTAAAAAGGGGGCTTTTGATTCTTAGAAGTCTGAGTAGGTTTATCAGAAAACATGCACTTTGAAACATTTTTCCTTTAAGAGGCTAACAGCACTGCCTATGAACAAAAGCAGGTTTAGAAGGATGGACTCTGAAAATTTGGGACAAGAGAAAAAAAAATTTGTTTAAGCTAATACATATCTTTACCTCTGTTTGGTAAAGTCAAACAGGTCAGCAGCAGCAACAGTAGCAGCACCAAAAAAGTTTGGTTGTCCAAAGGAGCATCTAGAAGCTTGCCCTTAATATCATCAGGTAAAGCCTGTGTAACAGACTACCTCTTCATAACTGAACCAGAAGCACCATTAATACCTTTGATAAAATGACAAGATAACAACAAAGTGGAACTCAATAAGGAAAAAACAGTAGCCTTGCAGATCTGAACCCCCCCCCCCCAAGTTGAGACAAAACAGCCAGAATACCTGGTCATATGGGTCTGAAAAATTATGGCCCTAAAGGCCAAAGTAGCATAAGTATAACATTTTCCCCAGGTTCTCCATAGCCCAGCTGTCTTTGTCAGACGGGAGATGTTTGAAAGATGAGAAAAGCTTGGATGGCTTGACTGCAGAAACAGATAGAACAGCAGGATCTAAAGTAAGACACTTGTAAAGGTTCTTAAAGGCCTCAGGAACCTTAAGGACACTTGTAAAGGTTCTTAAAGGACTCAGGAACCTTATAGAAGTGGCCAGGCTTCTTAAAGGTTAGAGTTTGGGAATCCAGAGCAAAAAGAAGCAGCTGCAAATGTATCCTAAGGCAGCCAGAACAGGAGGAACAGCTGAAGATTTAGGAGATTCCATTTGAAACAGCTCATACCACCTATTTAGGATGTCAGAAACCTGGGAACAGTCCCATTTAAAATGTTCTATCATGCGAACCACCATGTCCCCACAAGAAAATCCCTCAAAGGTAGGATCAGGGCTCAAGGAATTCTCTTCTTCTGACTTGTGGTCTAGGGGTGAAGTAATTTGTGAGGAACAGTCCAAGGATTCATCTCCTGAACCCAACTCCTCATCTGAGGAATCAGATTCTCTGGTTGTTTTGGCTAAAGTAAACCACCAGGGATAAGCAAGAAGAGATCATCCATAAAGGGGCTTCAAGGCCATTAAATCATTGAACAATCTGAGTAAAATTATGATATTCTTTAGGATGATTGTTAGCAAAGGGTGTTGTATATTTAGTTTCCTGCATCTTTTTTTTTCAATGGGACATCAGCTTTGACCAAGCTAAGAGGCGTAGACTGTATAAGGGTACCACATCCTCTTCTCTAACTAGGATTTCAGGAATCCTCCTAGGCCCTCTGGAAATGATCACCCATGGTTCTCCCTCAATGTTCATGGTGGATGTCTGCACAGCCTCAGAGGACATATGAGGAGACAGTTCCATGCCTGCCTCAGAGGGTCATAGTAGAGGGAACCAGTGACACCGCACAATCTTTGGGGTCTTCATCCACCTCAAGAGAGGTGGAGGCTGGACAGCAGCAGCAAAATCAGACAGACTTTTTAGTCTTTTTAAGAGATGGCTGTATCTCTGCATGGGTGGATTTGGCCATGGTACCTTGAGTCAAAAGCTTAAGATATTGGTTCACCAAGTAGATAGACAATGAAGATAGAATGCTGCAGAGTGTTTTCAGAACAAAAACCTGACAAATGGTACACTGCGTATGGTTGTGCATAGCACCTAAGCAGAACAGGCACTTCTCATATCTATCTTTAGAGGGAATAATCCTCCCCACACTGACATTTTCCCTTACAGGATGACATGAACTCCCAGTAAACAGACAAAGAAAAAACAAAAGAAGGGACCCTAACGGCACACTTTTCGATAAATTGCTCTGTACAAACCAGCTCAGCAAAAGGCATTCGAGACCAACACTGAACTGTGGTGCTCAGAATGACAGCAAAGAATTTGTGTATTGAGAGCACTTATATCACCTTTATGCCCTATGCCTGCGTGGGGATCATACTTTGATGTACAATGCTAGAAGGGTCTAAAGGCTTTGGTATACTGGCCAGAGATTGGACTATCATTGGTAGGAGATCCAGCAAGTAATGGATACTGCAACAGTAATAAGGAAGGACATAAACAGTATAAAATATCAGCCTGCCAAACATTAGTAGGTGCTTCTAACACAAAAGCTGGAAATATACATTTAAAAGAGCTGATTTATAACAAGCGGGAATAATAACTTATAATGACTTTGCCTCCATACTATCTTGGAAAGTAAATGGCCTCAAGAGGTACAGACAAAAAGGAAACAGTATTGAATTACATTGAGAAATTCAGAGTGCAAAAAGCAATGCTGCAGAAGACATATTTGGAAAGCAGTGAGCATATGAACTTGATAAAGAATTTCAGGATGGCTACTCAAGAGTATCAGGGACAAAAGAAAAGGAGAACAAATTAATTGCTAGATGAGCTCTAATAATGATAGCAGACAGAAACAAAAAGATAATAATGGTCGAATTGTGGAAGTAAGTGGCTACTGACAACGGAGGAGAATTTTGCTGGCAAGTGTTTATATTCCACCTAAAACTGCTATTACGCCGCTTAACAAATTTTTCTGAGAAATAATCAGCTTTCAGCAGGGAACAGGTGGGGACTGGTACTTGATCTCCAACAGTCAGGATGTATCTGGGGAACTTAGATGGGGAAATATAATAAAACAGGGTAGATTTCTTTAGAACTTTATGAAAATATTTGGTATGGAAGACATGAATTCAGCAGTAGAAACGAAGAGAATTTACATAAAATTCCCCAAGGTACAACAACTGGGCTAGACTAGACAGAAATTATACTTCACAGGAACATGTGCATTAAATTGAAAGCTTAAACACACATCCAATGACTATTTTGGATCTTATGCCAATAACAACTCAGATGATAATGCAGGGTAATGAAGTAAAAATGAGACGCTTTCACTTACCCATTAAAATAAAATAATTTAGAAAGGAATTTACTGAATGGGTAGTGGAAATAATTCAACGATTATTAGGGAAGATAGGAATTTCTTCAGATGTTATAGCTAGTTTGTGGGATAAAATTAAAGTGGAGTTTAATAATAGAGTAGAAATAAAAGAGAGATATGGTTAAGAAGTAAACAGGCATTATTTAGAGGGGCTGACTGTAGAATAAAGGGATCTCACAAACAAGAAGAGGTGCAATTGCTGAGTGCTAAAGAGAAAACAAGGGAAACATTTGAATAATATGTATGAGTTTAGAAAGACTGTTAAGCAACTGTTTTTTTTGATTACTCCAGAGCACAAAAACTTTTAGCACAACTTGCACAACAAACAGTAGAAAGGGTTGTTGCCACACTTAGGAAGCCTGTAACATGAAAAATAACCATAGAGCCTGTAGATACTACAGATATTTTGGAAATTTTATGACAATTTGCATAAAGCAGAGAAATGTGGAAATCAAGAAAAAGCACAAATGGCAATATTTATAGAAGACTTAAGTGTGCCAAGGTTAGAGGTAGATGATGCTCAACAATTAAGATAGGAGGAGATGAGATAAAAACAGATATGTACAATGCAAGAAAGTCTCCAGCAACAGATGGCATTTCTGTGGAAGTATGGAAGCTGTGAGGGAAGAAAGTGATAAAGATAAAAAGGAAAAGAAGTTCCCACATTCTGGAAGAAACCTGAGCTGAGCTGTAATACCTAAAAATAATAAAGACCCATCAGACCTAGCTTCATACAAGCCCATTTCAATTTTAAACACTGATATAACAGTTAAAAGAATGGCAAAGGTGTTTCCAAAATTAATACACAAGGATTAATGCGGTCTTGTGGGAGCAGGAAAACATTTGACATTAACAGAACAATGATGATGCAGAGAGAAGCTGTGTACTAAGAAAATACTTCTGCTGTTGGTGGGTCTTGATGTAGTCAAAGCATTCAACAGAGTAAGCTGGGACTTTATGAGTAGGGAAATGGAAGCATTTGCATTCCTTGATACGATAATGAGGATGGCATATATGAGGGATCAGAGGCAAAACTTAAAGTGGGAGGGCTCCCCTCTGATAAGATGCATCTGAACAGAGGAGAAACAGGGGTGCCCTCTTTTCCCTTTAGTTACATTATCTTTAGTGCCACCGGCAAATAAAATAAGGGACAAAGGAATTCAAGGATATAATTTGTACAGTAATCAAGAAAAGTTGACTTTATTTGCAGAGAATATTATTTGGTACTGGATAAAATATGAAAAGAACAACTATTTATTTTACATTTGTTGACCGGGAGAGTCCAACTGGATTACAAGTCCATTTTCAGTGGAGGCCTGGGGAGAAAAGTTCCAAGAGAACAAATTTTTACAAAACACAGTTTTAAGGACAGACTTTTGACATACAATTTCCATAGAAAAGACTTTGGCATACATATTAACAGATAGGATACATTTGTTCTCTACAATATAATATTACATTTTAGAAGATATTCCTAAGTTTAGGATTCCTGTGATAGATTTACTATCAGAGTAAAAACAGAGAGATGTAGAATAAGGCTCCAAGAGAGCAGATGATGCTCGCTATAGTTGAGAAGGATAAATTGATTCACTATAAGTTACTTTGAGGAGGTTTTGTGTGCTAGACCTCAATGGCCTGACGGTTGTACAGGGTTGCAAAAGATTTTGTAGGTCTGGGGTGTTTTCAGAGTTATGTATTTTGTGGGTTAGTGATAGTTGATTGAGTTGAAGTAGTAGTGGCAGTTCTAGCCAACTGAGTTTTTTTAGGCATTCACAGTGATGTGTTCTGATGGGAGAGCTTGGAGCGAATTTGGCTATCTTACTATAACAACTATCAAGTTTGTTTAGGTTGGATTTGTAAGCACGGGGGAGGCATAAAGTAGGGTGGATAGTAGGCGAGTCTTCGCTACTGAATTTTTTATTGCAATACAGTAGGCCAAGTTTTTTATGTACTTTTTTATGGTTATAGAGATATGTAGGTCATTGCTGTGGAACATTGAGACAGTTTCAAGTCTTTGGGGATATAAAATTAATGAAGACAAAATAAAGACTATAGCTGTAAACTATGTTCCCACACATGAATTGGTCCAGCAATAGCCATATTTATGTGGATATGGTAATATGAAATATTTAGAAGTATGGATTAAAAAGGCTTCTGCTACAGCAGCTAAGGGTATGTGGGAAGTGACTAAACAAAAGATAATACAAAAATTGAGAAATTGGAAGCTCTTGTTTATGGATATGCACAGGAAGATGCAAGTAGTGAAAATGTTTTAAGTCCCTTTGGTTTTATATAAAGGTCAGCCATAATTTTATCAACCAGAGCACAAGTTCTGGATAATAATTAATGAAGAGTTGAATGAATTTATCAGAGAGAGGAAGAGGGCTAAGTGGCATAAGTTGATCCTTCCATTAGAACAAGATGGTTTAGGATTACCTGACTGGAAGGGATATTTTAGAGTTACACAGCTAAGGCTCATATACATAAAGTTATAATTCAAACTGGAAAAGGATGATGTTAAAACTGGTGGGAAAGTCAACAAGTCAACAGAGACTGGGATTTTGGAAGAAAATTTTTCTTTTTTTTTTTTTTTTTTTTTTTTTTTTAAGAAACATTTTTATTAAATTAGGACATATGACACAGGCAATCTTACATTTATATAAATGAAAATTAACCAACCATACCGACACAATCTCAGTTGCAAGCATTATACATTACAAACCATGCCGACACAACTGTAGCTGCAAACATTATACTTCACTTATAGTATATCCAGACATTGTCAAACATTACATAGCTCATTCAAATCCTGCCCTCTTTTAAACCATGTTCCTCCTCTCGATGTACTGATCCCATAATTCCCATTTTTTTCCTATGTAATTTGCTCTTACCCTTTTCTAAATATCCCAATTCCAGTTTTATCTCTGTTACTATCTCTGCTACTTCTAGCAAAGTTGGTTTGCCTTTGCTTTCCATTTTCTAGTTATCATAATTAAACTCAGCAAGGCCTTTCTAGGACTAGGCAATTCAGATATTGTACCATAGCTCAAAAAAATAATTTCCTTAATTAAATCAGTTTGCTCACCCAATATCTCCAACAGAACAGTTTGCAGGGAATCTTTAAAGTCTGCCAAATGATTACACTTCCAGAAAATATGCTCCCAGTTACCTCTTTCTTTTCCATTACACTTCCGACATCTGCTGTCTACCCGAGGAAAATTTCTTTGGAGTCTACTTGGGGTATAAAATACCTAAGAAAACACTTCTAAGCAAAGATCCTAAAATCTTCTAGACTTTGTTGCATATTTGGGAAACATACATATATCCCCATTATTTCTTTGTGAATTGCTTACCCAGTCTCTCTTCCCAATCCTTGTAAAACTCAGCTGATTCTTATAATTATCATGCAATATTCTGTACAGTCTACTAATTATTCCTTTCTTAATGGCAACTTCTGTTCTAGATTCTACTAAAAACTCTATCATTTAGAACCCCCCCAATTTCTTTCTCTTGGCCTACACTCTGATATCAATCCTAGAAAGGGAAGGCAATCTCTAACCTGGAGTCCAAATAAGTTCTTGGCATCTTCCCATTATATTACCTTTCCTTCTCTAGTTATTTGCTCCCAATACCTTGGTTCCTTTGCCATTTTTTTCCAATAAATTCCAGCTGCCTCTCGACTATTGGCTGTATCCCTGATTGCAGTAATCCCTATCGGCAGAATCTCCTTTCTCCATCCCTCTGTTGGCTTAGTTCTTAGAACACTTTCTGCTACTTTATGAATGTAATATTCGGTATGATTGTTGATATTCTTAAAAGGTCTGCATCCCAAAATCCCAGTCTCTCCTTTTTTCTTGAGCTTCCCCCTCTTCATCATCTCTTTCCACTTTGAATTACAGTTTTCTGCTTGTGCTATGTATAGCAGCCTTAAATGTGCTGTTCTGGAATACCCCTTCAAATTGGGTAATGCCAATCCATCCTATTCTACTGGAAGAATAAGCTTATCCCACTTAACTTTTGCCATCTTCCCCTACCAGAAAAAATCCTTCAACTCTGCTATCCACAACTTCTCCTCTGGTTGATAAAAATATGCCTGACCTGTGTACAAGTCTAAAGGGACTAAACATTTTAAATACTTGTATCTTACTATTGATATCCATATGGCAGAGGTTCCATTTTCTCAGTATTTGTATTATCTTTTTAGTCTCTTCCCACATATCCTTAGCATTCCACATTGGAATTACTTTTTTAATTCATACTCCTAAATACTTAATTTTATCATGTCCCCATAAGTACGGATTTTGCTGAACCAATTCGTACATAACTTACCAATATTGCCTTTGTTTTAGCTTCACTGATTTTGTACCTCAAAATGATAAGAAACTGTCTCAATATGTTCCACAACACTGTAATATCCCTCTCTGGTTTTGTCAGGTATAAAATAATGTCATTTGCAAATACAGCCAGCTTTTTTTTTCTTGACTACCATACCAATTATATGCTTGAATTTCTGAGTCCCTTATATTCTTTGCCAACAGTTCTAAATGTAATGCAAACAACATAGGAGAGAGAGGACAGTCCTGCCTGGTTCCTCTGCTCAAGCAGAGATTATCAGAGAGGACCCCACCCATTTTAATTTCTGCATCCAATTCCTCATATATCCTCCTAACCAACCTTATAATTTTATCAGGGAATGCAAATACTTCCATTGCTCTCCTCATTAAGTCCCAGCTTACTCTGTCAAATGCTTTCTCTGCATCAAGACCCAACCTCAACCGTGATATTTTCTTCTAGATCATCAGTGTTCTGTTAATGTTATCAAATGTTTGCCACCCCTCCACAAAACCACACTGATACATATCTATTAATTTTGGCATCATTTTTACCATTCATTTAGCCATTATAGATAAACACTTAATCATGGTTTAGTATTGAAATGGGTCTGTATGAAGCTGGATCTGATGGAGCTTTACCCTCTTTAGGTATTATGGCTACCACCACTTTCTTCCAGGATGCTGGTACTTCACCTTCTCTTAAAATACTGTTAAACAAAACCTTCCAGATCTTTATCAGGTTTTCCCTCCTAAGTTCCAAACGTCCACCTGGGGACCTTCCTCTAGATTGGTTATACAGCACCATTTACATCTCATCTCCTCCTAGTCTGTTAGTAATTGAGCCTCCTCTACTTCTAACCTTGGCATATTTAATTCTTCCATAAACATTTCCATTTGTACCTTTTCATGATTTCAATATTTTTCTGTTTTATACAGACTTTTACAGAATTTCCAAAATATTTCTAGTACTTCTACAGGATCCCTTATCTTCCTTGTTCAAGGCTCCCTAAGCTTGTTGAAAGCCCTTTCTACTTTCTGTTGCCTCAGTCGTTGTGCTAACAGCTTTTGTGCTCTAGAGTTATTAACAAAAAACAGTTGCTTAACAGCAATCTTTCTAAACTCATGCATATTATCGAGGTAATCCCTCATTTCCTGTTTAGCATTCGGCAGTTGCTCATCATGTTCTGTGAGATTCACCCTATTTTGCAATACTTTAACATTTATCAGTATCGCTAAATAATTCTTGATACTTAACCATAACTCAATTTCTTTTATTTCAACCATATTTTTAAAAGTCACTTTAATTTTATCCCACTCCCTAGCAATATTTTCCAAAAAAATTTCAATCTTCACTAATAGCTCCTGAATAATTTCCTTATCCATTCCTTAAATTCTTCTCTTTTCAACAGATGGGTGGGAGAGCGCAAGTGTCTCACTTTTATTTTGTTACCCTGTCTTTTTATTTTACTTATTATGGGTGCATATCAAGACCTTGAATACAATGCACATGTTCCTGTGAAATGTAAATTCTACTTTGCCTAAAACCAGCTTTTGTACTTTGGGAAATATGTAAATTCACTCCGAACCCCTAGCACATCTTCCATGCCAAATATTTTCACAAATTTCTTTAAAAATATATCCTTTTGTTATAATTTCCCTTCTGGGCCCACCAGATACATCTTCAATGATGCAAATCAAATTCCAGTCCCAACCTATAAGCAATATTCTTTACTGAAGCTGATTATTTTTCCCAGAATTTTCATAAGTTCCATTATAGCAGTTTCCGTAGAATATAAATACATGCCATTGTAATCCTCCTCCCTTGCCAATAGCCCCTTATTACTACAGATTTACCAGAATTATCTTTTTTATCCTCTGTGACCACTATTGGAGCCCCTCTTGTAATTAATATTGCATAACCCTCCCTTCTTTTGTCCCAGGTATTCTGCTGAATAACCATCCTGAAACCCTTTATCAAATTTCACATGTTCAGCTCTTTCCAAGTGTGTTTCCTGTAGCACAGCTATTTGCACTCTACATTTTTAATATAGTTCTCTATTCTTTATTTTTTATCTGTGAGACCATTAACGTTTGAAGACAATACAGAAATTATCATTCTTCAGAAATCATTCCCATCTTTTATATGTAACAGCTTTTTTGTTAAATGTCTAGTTCCAGCTTTTGTGTTACATGAATGTACTTTTTGGCAGGTTAATCTTTTAATACAGTTGTTTCTTGTCATCTCCATTTGAGTCTATGTCACATCTCGCAGAACTTTTTGCTTTATTGGAAACCCTTAAACTAAAACACACACACACTATACCTCCCATAAACCCTATTAATTACAAGTTAACGAACAGGCTGTCCCTGCAGAATAGGTCTGATTCAGAGCTCAGAACCGATAAGAAAAAAAAGGGTAAGATCCTAAATGTGAGAAGAAAGTTCTCTCTGAAAAGAAAAAGCCCTATGAGAAGACAGTTCTCCCTGATGACAGAGAAAGCCCTTTTCACCACCTGAAAGGCTGAAGGATTGGAAGAAGTCCCGATCCACCCTCTCAGAGCCGAGGCTTTTTAAGAAGGTATAGCTAGGCCACCCCAGATCCATGTCTCAAGGGGATAATCAGATCCAAACTGTCTAGGGACGAAGCTCTGAGAGGAAGGAACAGCTCTGACAAAAATGGAGTCGAACCCAACCCCTCGGATACGACCCTGACACTTCTGCTCAGAGACCTAGTCTGACACAAAGGTATCAGAGCAGTAGTAGTCATAGAAACAGTTGAAGTGGAGAAGGAAACCTTCCTCGTATCTGACACCAAACCTCTCGGAGATTTTGGATCCTGAGCTCAGAAACCACTGGATGGATCGGAGGAGGAGAAAAGTCTCAGATGTGATGGGAATACTTGCAGATATGAAAAGGGACAGAGCTTGCAAGACCCCCCTTCTGGGTCTGAGGAACTTTTGCATCATCCTCCAGATCTGTTTCTGGCAAGTTTCTGAAGGACCTACGGGAATTGGTGAATGGAGCCCTAAAATGCTTCTTTGGGGTCTGGAGATGCTGAGCAGGGAAGGTGAGAGAGACTGACTTAATCAAATATTCCAGTGTGGTACTCCTAAAGGATGGCTTAGAATCTGAGGGAGGGACTGGTGCAGCAACAGTGATCAGTGTAGGAGCCAAAGTCTTAGGATCTGAAGGCTTTGGATCCAAATGACAATCCAGGGAGGTCGAAGTTGACAGTCTCCTGGTCTTAGTCCGTGGCTCCAATGAAGTCCAAGGGGACTTCAAAGGAGAACACTTATGCTTGCTCCAGAGGAGCAGACTTGCTTGATTTGGAGGTGTTTGAGTCCCTGGAGTGGAAGAAGGAGATAGAAGACCCTTTAAGATTAATTTGTTTCTTCTATCCACTAGGGCCCTAGGACTGAATGTTGTGCATATCCTGTGTGCCGGTGTCTAAGACAATAAACCCACTCTGTGGACATCAGAGTTTGCGATATTATGCCTACAAAAAGTGCATTTTTTTTAAACCCTGTAGGTTTGTCCAAAGTATAGAGACGATTGACAAACACAAAAGGTAAAGAAAATAACAGAATTTTTTTTCTTAATCAAAGCAACAAACATGAAAAAAAACTACCAACTATGATAAAAGTAGAAATACCTTATAGTAAAAAGAGAAATACCAACAATGGTAACCAGAAAATAGTACTGTACGAACAAAGTACAGAGAAAAAGGAAGGAAAAAGATGAAAGGTCCTTAAAGACCAGTGAAAACTGGAAGGAAGAGAATTTAAAATGTTTACTTAAGGAAAAGAGAAAAAAAACTAACTCTCAAACAACCTAGCTAAATCACTCAAGAGTGGAACCTGTATCTGTTTGCAAAGGGACCAAATGAGATCTGAGGCAATAGGGAAGGAGTAGGGCATTATGGGCAGAGGAAAGAGCTCAAGAGGTGGATCCTAAGTCAAGTATGAGACCAAGTCGGATGCGATGACTGGATCCATAACCTATAGGTGAGGAACAATGAAAGGGACATAATCAGATCTCAATAACAACAACACATAAAACTATATACATCTTCAAGCACTGAAGTATGCCCCCCCTAATAGGAACAAGTGTTTCAAATGGACAGCCACACACACAGTCTTGAGCTAAACTAAAATAAAGGTTATCCATGCTAAGATGCATGGCACAGCCTGTGGTTCTCTATTGAGTGCTGTCTTGTTTTGTCTAATCTTTATAGCGCTCTCAGCTGGGAAAACACTTGAATGCTTTCAGAAAACATGTATCAAAGTCATTTCTCTATCAGATTGTCTGCTAGAGACTTCAGAACCAGACACAAAACTGCTTATGAAAAAAAAGCCTTCTAATATTCAATATTCTTTTTCATTTACTTGCCTTCTCTTAGAATGTGTTACTAGATTAAGCTAATGGCCTTAAACCAGTCATTCCCAATGCTAGAATGAGAAAAAGCAAACTCGTTTTTTTTCTTTTGTCATACTTTTTATGCACTGCAGTGCCTAAATTTCTTAAAACTGGACATGGAGAGAAAAAAAAAAAAAACAGGAGCACCTATTTACATTAGTATCTCCATTACAATTAAAAATAACTGAAAAAACTTTACTTTATAACATGCAAAGAAAATCATATACTATTTAAATATTAAGAAAAAATTGTTTTACTTGCAGTTAACTTTTTCCCTCTCCTGAGTATTTTTCTGAACATTAATGACATGAAGTAGGGCCTGTGCTTTAGAGTCCCCTATAATCTTAAAGTCCAACATTTCTAGATTTTCTTGTTCTGTAATGTTTCACAAATAGAATTATTGCTCTGTAATGCTCCATTTGTCAATTTGCAAGTTACTGATTTTACTCTACAAAAATTAATGACATGAAGTAGGGCATATGTTATAGAGTCTACAAGTTTAACAAAGTCCAAGAAAGTCCAATATTTCCAAATTTTCTTGTTCTATTCCTGTGAATCTCCATCTCGATGTCTCTGCTTCATTTTGAACATACTCTCGATTTTTCTAGTCAACTCTTATGCTTTTTTTCCCTTTTTCAGGTATTTTCCTTTGAAACACTGGAAAAGGTTTCACTGGCACATTTTCTATGTGGTTTTTATTACCAGAAGAACGAGAAGAATCTCCTCCTGTTTCATAACTTTTGTATTTCTGCCTTAGCATGTACTCCATCAAAGAATTATCATAGAAGGTTACTAGGCTAATAGCCCTTGGGCCCTTACAAGCCTAGCCAAGGGTTTTGTCCCCAAAAGAAACCTCAGTCAGCACCTGTCGCCCCCTGTCAATGATGGACACAGGTGGAACCCCTGGGACAAATTTGTGGTTTCCCATCCACTCATCAAGCTTGCGCCTGAAGAGGGTCAGCGAGGTGCTCTGTTTGACATGAATGGGAAGTCTATTCCAGAGATGGGGCAGCCTCTGGGAGACAAACTTGTCTCTCCAGCAGATTTTGTTAATGTTACGTATTAGGTTCAGGCCTTTTGAGTGGGTAGTGCGTGAAGAGTTAGACTTATGGATATGGAGCATCTCTAGTACGGCAGGGTCCGAGATTGCCTTGTAGGCAAGACACAGATCACCCCGAGCAATCTGTATGATACAGAGTAGAGTGATACTGATTTGAACCTTTCTGCATAGGACAGGTGTTGGAGGCCATGGATTCTCTTTGTGAGGTATTCCAGTGGCCTTTCCAGTTGGTGCAGATGTTTGGAGTTGTACATCCCAAACGTGGTGTTATACTCAATTATTGGTCTAATGAGGGAGAAGTATAGAGAGGCAATAACCTCCTTTTTTCTGGATGCAATCCCATTACTTATAAGATCAACCAAGTAAAAGGTTTTTCTGGCCACTGCCGCTACATGATGGTCGAATGTGAGGTTATCAACCTGAGTGCCCAGGTCTCTCACCACAGATTGTGTGCTTAGGGGGTTGCCGTTGATGTGATAATCAGTAGGAGCTGTGTTTTTGCCAAATGGTATGAAGATACATTTTTTGCATTCAGCTTGAGGTCATGACTTTGACATCAGTCAGTTGCTGCGAAACCCTCTTGCAGTATATTATCATCATTTGGGGAGTCAATGACAGCACTCAACTTACAGTCATCGGAAAACTTAGCCACAAGCCTTTTGTCTCTGCCTGTACCTCCGAGAAATAGATGCCAAACAGTAGAGGTCCAGGACAAATCCCTGGGGAACTCCACTAGTGACAGGTCTGCTATCGGAGGTGGCAGTGCCTATTTTGACTTTGAGGGTCCTGTCAATGAGCCAGCTGGCCACCCACCTGATGAACCTGGGATTTACACCACGTTGTGTTAGCTTTTCGATGATGCCCAAGTGGGGGATTTTGTCAAAGACCTTGGTCAAGTGAAGGTAAGCTGTATGTACTGACTTTCCCTCATTCAGAGCCTTGGTGACAGTCTAAAAGTCGTCAACCAGGTTCAACAGGCAAGATCTGCCCTTGACCAATCTTAACTGGGTAGGGTCAAGTGCTTGGAGATTGCCTATGTCCTTGTTTATGAGAGCCATTATAACATGCTCCATAATATGCTCCATGGCTTGACATATCAGACTTGTAGAGCTAATGGAGCGATAGCTTCCAGGGTCAGTAGTGGCACCACCTTTGTGCAAGGGGATGACAATGGCGGTTCTCCACTCTGCTGGAATGAAGCCGCACTTAAGTTGGGGTTGAATAGGGTGCTCAATGGCAAAGCCAGTTCTTGCTGGAGATGGTGCAGACTACATCCTGGGATATTATCAGGTCCCATGGAAGCTGTGTTTTTTGCCTTGGATAGGGCCTGTAACACTTGATCTACGGAGATGTGAGGTACGGGACAAGCATCGGGGATGCTGAAAGATCCTTTGGGGGGAGGACAGGGGGGTGAAGTTTGCACTGAACCCATCTGCTAGAAGGTTGGCTAAGTCAACAGGATCAGTGTATGTGATACTGTTAAGTACTAATTCAGAACAAACCTGGGCTTTGCCATGAAGGTTCCTGACGTAACTGAAAAAGACTTTATGGTTTCCCTTTGTTATGGAGGCTAGTTTCAATTCATAATTGCCCTTGGAAGTTTTCACTAGTGATCTAATTTGCTTGTTGAGGCTAAGGAGGGAGATTTTCCAATTTGGAATTTGTTCCCTTTTACCCTTGGACAACAGTTTCTTCCTTTTGTTGTAAAGCCTGTTGATAGAGGATGTCCACAAAATAGGTTTGTGTTTAGTTCTATTGGGTATGGCTGAGTCCATGCAGTTGCACAGGTGCTTGTAAACTGTACTGACGTACTGTTCAGCACAGCTGTCTGCATCCTCTGGGGTGGTATTGGTGTGAAGCTACAGATACCCTCCCTTAAGAGGTTGCAGTCATCTTTTGAGAAGTTTTTTAGCTTGATTTTGGATGGGGGTGCGGTGGGTGGGATAGAAACTTCGAATGATACAGTCCGATGATCTGATCTAACCAGGGAAGGAAATACTATGGGAGTGGTGCAGCGGTCACCCATGTTAGTGAGAATCAAGTCCAGAATGTTATCTCCACTTGTGGGAAATGACACAAGCTGGTCTAGTGTGGTAGCAATGATGAAGTTGAGGAATCACTGAGAAAGTGCATTAGTGCAAGAATAGCTCACTCAGTCTATGGTGGGATAGTTGAAGTCACGAAGGATCAGGGTGTTAGAAGGTACCTTGATGTACTCTAGTAGGTTCAGGCAAGAGGAGTGGGTGTCTCGAGCCATGGAGGGGGGGTCTATAGCTAGCTATAACTTGGATGGGTGTCCTGCCAACTGTCAGTTGTACTTGGAGTAGTTCCAGTGCATCATACTGGCAAACCAGTCTGGAGGTGTGACTGTCCTTCATGAAGATAAGACACTCCACCACCCTTAGTCTTCCCGACCTCATTTTGGGGTCGAACGTGTGGAATGAGGTATAGCCTAGTAAGGCAGGGGTGCTCTCTGCAGCCCTGAACCTAGTTTCCATGACCACTAGTGCAAGGAGGCCTTCCAACGAGTCCATTTTTAGGTTTAGGCTCCTAGAGTTAAGCAGCATGACCTTCAATTTGCTTTTTGACAGATCTTTTATGTTGGAAGGATTGCCTTTGGGACATTGCCTAAAAAAGGCACAATGAGGGAGGCGAGAGCCTTGGCCAGGATCCAGGAAACCCAGTGGTGACAGGTGAAGGCCATCTACAAGGCCTGTCAACCATGTCAGCCCAGGCAGACAGATACTGGATCCCCTTAGAATGACAACAAACTAAGCCAATTGTTGACGTCAATTATTTTTTGTTGGTATTTTGTTCTTCCATGGAAAAATATCTGAAGATAGCTGGGTACAGCAGCTTGAATCTCAAGCCTGCTTATCAACATTCATTGAATAATGGAATAAATGTATGCCTCTTCTGCCTGGTGTACAATGAGTAGTCATTCTATACACACACACACACACACACACACACTGCTGTCTCCCACTTTCAGCATTTTGTCCTTCAGCCACCGTTTTGTCAGAATCAACTCCTTCTGCTTGTAAGATTGCACCTTTACTATTAAAGGTCTAAGATGTTTTCTCATAGCCAGGTTTGGACGATATACATGAGGTGCCCTTTCAATTAACAATTCCTGTTGCGGAATACCAGTCCAGTTGCTTACTTGTGCTTTCATAAAATTAACTGTGTTCCTTCTAGCTTCTCAGGTACAGCAGAAAATCTCAGGTTTTCCCTACATGCTCTGTCCTCTAATTCTATTACTTTTTGAAACATCTCTTCTTGTGCAGTCTCATAGTCAGCCAGCCTTTTCCTCTTTTTGACCTCTTGAGTTTTGCAGTTTTATTACTTTATCTGAATATCGGTTTACAAGCTTCTTCCATTTTTTCCAGCCTTTTATTGTTTGAGTTGATATACTCCATTGACATTTCATTTATTTTAGTCAGGTCTGTGTGTAGTTGCCTTACACCTTCCTCTAGATTAATGTAACTCATGTCTGGAGCTCAAACTGCTTTTTGCTGAATAGCTACAGTACTTTTCCCTGTTCGTGTTTTTTCTCCACCTTTTATAGATGATTTTCCTTCAGGTCCTCTGTTTCTTTTTTCCTGGTATCCAAGCAGTGCACTTACTAGACAGTTACTGATATTTATCTAGAAATCTAGGACCATTGGCTTTTGTTGCTAAGTTTCTATTTTCACACTGGGAGAGCTAGAATTAAGCTGCTATTCACACTGGGAGAGCTAGAATGAAGCTGTTATTCAAAGTGCAGTCATCTTAGAAACTTTGGAAGCAGATCCTTAAGGGAAAAAAAACAGCCATTAGAATAAGTATTCTAATAACTAAGCCAACATGAGAATGGAGAAAGGAGGTTTTGCAGATGGGTATGACTGCAATTAGGAATACAGGGAATAGGAACAAGGGGGCTGGAACTTACTCGAGAAAGCTGGCAAAGGAACCAAGGCACTGGCAGCAAATAACTAGAGAGGGACAGGTATTAGAATGGGAACAGGCCAACAAGACATTTGGACTGCAGGCTACAAGACTGCTTTCCATATCGGGGATTGATATCAGAGTACAAAAACAAAAGGACTTGGGAATCATAAGTGAAAGACCTACTCTGGTAGATTTTTTAGTTGAATCTAGAAGAGGAACTGCTGTTAAAAAAAGGATAATTAATAGGGCATATAAAATATTGCACAATAACTATAGGAATCAGCCAAAAGATGTTGGAAAGTATTGGAAAGAGAGACTGGATAAGCAATTCATAAGGAAACAATGGCAGGACATGTGACATGTATGGCTCCCATTTATGTAACAAAGTCTAGAAAATTGATGATTTTTGCTTGGAGATGTTTGCATAGTTATTTGTATACCACAAGCAGACTCAGACAATTTTTTTTCTCAGGTAGATGGCAAATGTTGGAAGTGTGACAAGAAGAAAGTTTACGGTCCCAAAATACATCTTCTTAGTTATGAGTTGAAAACCTTCAAAAGTTCCCTACAGAATACTCCGACAGAAATACTGGGTAAGCATATAGCTGTAAACAATGAAATGATTTTTTGAGCTGGTATACAGAATCTGAAGCACCTAGACATAAGGGCTTGCTAACTTTAATTCTGGTGGCTGCCAAAAAAGCAATTACAAGTAAGTGGAAATCAAAGTCTAAACCAACTGTAGCTAGTATACTGAATACTGCAATAGAGACAAAAGAACTGGAAGTGGGATCTTTAGAAAAGGGTAGGAGCAAACTACATAGAAAAATGGAAATTGTGGGAATAATACATGCAGAATAATGCTTTGGAAGAGGACTAAGATTTAAGGGAAGGCAAAACACAGTAATGTATGTAATGTTGGATTGATGACAGTTACACAAAAACACATGTAATGTATAATGTTTGTAACAAGGAGCATGTTAATCTAGTTTGTTGTCTTTTATATAAATGTATATTTGCCTACGTCTTAACTGACAAGTCAATAAAGGTGTTTAAAAAAAAAATTCTGATGGAGTTAGGCTTACACATAGGTTCCTACGTATGTACTAGACTAATGGCCATGAAGCCTTTTACAAGCCTATCTCATAGAAAGTACAGTTGTGTACACTTAACATAAATATAGATGTTCGAGTGTATTCACTGTTGCAGACATCATCTGTGGGTTATCCCCTGCTGTTGTAGCCTTCGGACAGCCTGAAAACCAGAGTCAATGTTTTTCTGTTTCGGCTGCTGTCGCCTGTCGTCAGTGCTATAAACCAAGGCAGCTGATGCCATTACATCAGTTTTTCTTGCCCTAACAAGTCAGAAGCCCAAGGAAATATGGTAAAGTGGCCCTGGTGGCTAAAAGCCACCATAAGAAGCTTATGTCTCCCCAAGGAAAGAGGATATAATAGGGAAGGAGGAAGAGAAACCAGGACTGCAACAGTGAACACACTTGAACATCTACATTTATGGTAAGTGTACACAACTGTACTATGTTCTTCCTGTTTCACTGTTGCAGTCATCACCTGTGGGAGGATTCCCAAAGATGAGGAGTGGAAGGATTAGTTAGAGACCTAGGCATGAGTAAGCATGCCCTGCAGAACTGCAGAGGCAAACCCTGCCTTAGCCTTGGAGGAAAGAGGTAGATGGTAATGCTTTGTAAAGGTATGGACAGAAGTGCAGGTGGCAGCTTCCAAGATGTCCCTGGTGGGAATTCCTTTCAGGAATGCTGTGGAAGTGGAGGCTGCCCCTAGTAGAATGGGTACGAATCAACTTAGGGGTTGGTTTCCCATGTAATCTGTAGAAGAAATGGATACAGTGTGATATCCATTTGCAAATGGTTTACTTGGAAATGGGCCTCCCTTCTGCCCCTGGGACAAAGCTGACCAAAAGTTGGTCTGTTTTCCTTAAGGGATTAGTATGGTCCAGATATCTGAGCTGTCTGTGCACGTCTAGTGAGTGCAAAATTCTTTCCTCCTTGTTTTGAGGGTTAGGGAAGAAGGTGGGTAGATGTATGGCATGGTTGAGAGTCGCATTAGATACCACCCTTGGACATGGAGGGGTTAGTCCTCAGGGAGACCCTGTCTGCATGGAAAATGATGAAGGGCTCAGTGGCCATCAGTGCCTGAAGTTCTAAAAACCTTCTGGCTGAGGTGATAGCTAGTAGGAAAGCAGTCTTCCATGAGAGGTAATTCAGTTCTGGTGAAGCAGCAGGTTCGAAGGGTGGTAAGGTTAGTTCTTCCAAAACATAATTCAGGACCCAGGCTGGCGTGGGTGGCCTTCTGGGAGGTCTGCTATTAGAAGTCCCTCTGAGGAACTGTTTAATCAAAGGATGTGACAACAGGAGCTGGTCTGTATCGAAATAAGCTGAAATGTTTGAGGCGTGGATTTTAATAGAAGAGAAGGAGAGGTCACTATTGAGTAACTCCGCCAGATGGCCCAGGATAAGAGAGATGGAAGATTGAGAGGAACTGCACCCTCTGGACTGGCTCCAGGAGCAGAATCTTTTTCCATTTCCCTGCGTAAGATTTTCTGGTGCTGGGCCTTCTGGGCTCTGTGATAACATCTAAGACTGGTTTGCTTAACAGGGGCCCCTGACAGTTTGAGAGTCTGCAAGTCTGTGAGCAGTATCCCCACCCCCCACCTCAGTCAAGACGTCTGAGATCAGGAGAAGCTGACTGGGAGGCTGTGATGTCAGACTGCGCAGTAAGGGGTACCAATGCTGTCTGGGCCAGTCTGGAGCAATGAGGATGGCCTTCAGTCTCTCCTCCCTTATCTTGATCAGTACCCTTGGGAATAAGAGGCAGAGGAGGGAATGTGTACACACAGAGTGAATTCCAGGGGAAGGTCAAAGCCTTCCACTCTAGGTGGTGATACTCGCTGGTACAGAAGTTTTGTTTTTTTTAAGCTGATGGTTGAGGTGCAAAGCAAAGAGATCCACCTCCAGAGTTCCCCACTCCTGAGTGACTTGCAAAAAGATTTTTCTGTGGAGCTGCCATTCGTGGGGGTCAAGTAAGTTTCTGCTTAAGTGGTCTGCCAGGGTGTTGTTGATCCTTGGTAAGTATTGGACTATTAGGTGTAATCCCATGGAGGAGGTTGGCAGCCAGAGGTTCAATGCTAGCCTGCACAGAGTGTAAGATTGGGTCCCTCCCTGTTTGTTGATGTACCACATTACTGTGGTGTTGTCTGTTTTGATAAGGAGAACTCCTGGCCTAAGATGGGGTTTGAAAGATGTCAGAGCCTTTTGTACTGCCATCATTTCCTTCTGGTTGATGTGCAAGGGAAGGTGCTGGGCATCCCAAAGACCTTGGGTGCACCTGCCTGCTAGGTGAGCATCCCAAACAATGTCTGAGGTGTCGGAGGTGATGATCTGCCCGGTAGGGCAGAGGATGAAGGGGAAGACCCTTGTTCTTGACACAAGCCCCTGCCCACCAGAGAAACTCTGCCCTTATACAGGGGATCAGAGGGAGAGAGGTCTCTGCAGGCTGAGAGTGCTGACACCAAAGGTTCTTCAGATACCACTAAAGTTTTCTCATATGAAACCTGGCCAGAGGAATTAGGAGGATGCCAGATGCCATATACCCCAAGGCTTGAGGGAACTTCCTTGCCGTGAGGTGACTTCTGGAAGCCAGCTGGGTAAAGTAGAGAGGCAGGAAGCTCTGCTTTTCTGGGGATAGGAAGGTCATTTGGGATGCTGTGTCCAGCAATGCTCCCAAGAAAATGATCCTCGTGGAGGGTGTTTGTTTTGATTTCTTCGCATTGCTGGTGAACCCTAAGGAAGTTAGGAGGGTTTTGACAAAGAGGAGGTCCTGCAGCAGCTTTTCTTTGCATTCTAACAAAAAATAAACGGACAAGACTGTTGAATATATATCCAAAATGAACCAGGAATCCAGGACACCAGTTAGAAGATGTAAAAACAAGAATCCATTTATTATAACCAACGGTTTTAGCCCTTTCATCTCATTGTAGAGACTTCTTCAGAAACAATTAACTACATTTAATTATACTTTATATAGCCCTTCAATCAATGACATCACACATTTGATTTAAGAATTTAAACAAACATCGACCTAGAAATATGTATCAAACCAAAATAAATGTGTTTGATGCATAATGCTTGTTATATTTAGTATAAAATTAAAAATAAGAACTGTTTAATAAATACTGGCACAAAAGGTTTGATTTAAAACACATTAATTAATATAAAAATTTGTTAAAATTCATTATTAACTACTGTTCTTTGTTGATGAATATATATTTAAATAAATATATAGACTCATTCATTTAGCATTTCTGAAAATTCTTAATACAAAATAAGAAATAAGAAGAAGTATATAATATAGTTTATATGTATAAATATATAGACACAAACTGTAAATACTTCAAATATTGTTGGCCCTTTCTATAAGTAATGGTGTTAATGACACTGTTTCATTTAGTCCTGGGGGAAACATAGAAGCCAATCTGAACTGCCATTGGCTCTCCTTTTTTAATAAGTTTTTCCAATCCCCACCTCTAGTGTCTATTTTAACAGTGTCCAATATGCCAAAAACAAATTTCTTAAATTCTAAACAAGATGTACTGTGTTTATAAAGAGAATTAGTGTTCTTATGGTTCTTGATATCATTTAGATGTTCATATATCCTGTTTTTGAATAGTCTTTCAGTCTTACCTACATAAAAATGTTGACAAGTACAACATAAAGCAAGGTAAACCACTCCCCTGGTGTTGCAATTGCCATCTTGCAAATATACTTTACTGTTCATAACGTTGTTTAGCCTAATGATAGGTTCAACACAGATGTAGGAGCAATAATTACACATGCCACATCTTTTTGTACCCCGTTTGTTTTGAAGAATACAAGGTCTTTTGTATTCCAAAAGTTGTTTCATGTTGAAGCCCACTTTGTTAACAAATCTGGGTGCATTGCCCAATTTCTTGTGTATACCATCATTTGTTCTAAGAATATTCCAGTTTCTTTGGAAAATGTTTTTAATAGCAGGGGGTTCTTGTGTTGTATGTTAAAACACAAGTAGTGTGAAAATCATATGTATTCACCCTATCAATTATGTTACTTTCGAAAGAACCTAATAGGGGAATATATTTTTTACCCCATTGTTGGTATACGTTTTGTAAAGTAGAATTAATCAAGTCTAAAGGGTACCCCCTCTCCAAAAACATTTCCCTTAAAGTGAATTCTGCTTCCAGGTCTTCTATGTGCGAAGTCATCCTGGCAATTCGAATAGCTTGCCCTTTAATTATACTAACTTTTTGTGATGTGGGATGACAACTATCAAAATGTAAATAAGCATTGCAAAATGTTTTCTTTCTAAATATTTTTGATTTGAACTGTCTATTAGATGTATCTTTATAGATGCAAGTGTCAAGGTAATTAATGTTCATGTTATTGTACTGGAAGGTAAAAGAAAGAAAGGTGGTACTGTTGATGTGATTTATGAAATTAATAATTTCCTCTTCACATCCCCCCCATAAAATAAAAATATCATCCAGGTATCGGAGATATAATTTAATGTGGGGCCAAAATGGACCATTAAATACAAACTGTGTTTCCCAACCCAGTAGAACCAAGTTGGAATATACTGGTGAACAAGTAGCACCCATGGGAACGCCAGTGACTTGTTGGTAGAATTCCCCTTCAAAACATAGAAAATTGTTTTCAAGAACTATATTCATCAATTCACATATTAGTAATACTTTGTCATTCTCAAGGTCCGAGTATTTAAAAAGTACTTCTTCAAACAAATTCATCCCTTCATCTTTGGGAATACATGTAAACAAGTCTCTTACGTCTATGGTTAGAAATAGGACGTCATCATGAAATAAATCCTGTTTGATACTTTTTAAAAATTCCCAGGAATCTTTTAACAAATGGGAGGTCTTGTAAACCACATGTTGTATGTAAGAATCAATGAACACAGATAATGAATGTGTTTTTGATCCCTTAGCTGCCACTATGGGTCTGAAAGGAGGCCTAGAAATATCCTTGTGTATTTTTGGTATTCCAAAAAATACCGGAATTCTAGGAAATTTTGTAAAAAGAAAATCGTATTCACTAGGACTAATTCTCCCTTCTAGTAAATATTCCTCCAAGTAACTGTTAATTCTAGAATATGAAATATTGATTTGGTTTTTAGAAGTGTGACAGTAAGTATTTTCATCAAACAAAAGTTTTTGCATAGCATTGGAATAATCCTCACTTTTAAAAATAGCAATTCCCCCACCTTTATCTGGAACCATAATACGAATACTGTGGTCATTCCTGAGATCACATAAAAGATTAGATTCATTCTTGGTAAGGTTCCAATGTTCCAACCTCCGATTCTGTTTGAATTCATTATATATGTCTTCCATAACTAATTTTTCGTAGGTTTCCAGTAGGGGGTGCAAGGGTGGGTTATAAATACTCTTCTTTTTTATTTTGTCAGCAGTTTCTGTGTGATTTGTGACATTGTCCTGCAATGGTTCAAAAAGTATCTTTAAATTTAATTTTCTCACAAACAGCTTCAGAGCTTCTATACTTTGTACAAGGTCACCACTGTGAGATGGAATAAACTTAATACCCTTTGAAAATAGGTTAAAACAATCATCAGTAATGACTAAATCTGAATAGTTATAGATGGTAAACCCATCTCTCTTGAATACTATGTTTTCTTCTGGTGCAGTAGAGCAAATAGAATTATTTAACTCTAAAATGCATTCGTGTGATGGGAAAACTGATTCTTTTTCTGGGGATAGTATGTTCTGTTGTATTCCCCTTTCTTGTTGTAATTCTGTGCCAGTCTCTCAGAGCGCCTGAGAGTGGGAAAATCCCTATCATCCAAATTATGTATATCCATTCCTTCCTCCACCCATTCATCTGTCTGCCCTACATACTGGTCCCTAGAAGTGGGTGAGAATCTTTGTGGAAAACCAACACTGTCATGTCTATATTGTTGTTTATACACAAACTTATTTCTGTTAGATGAGGTGTAAGGTAATTTGTGGTTCTTGTTAATATATACTGCATTGTTCTGATAATTTTTCTGATCCCTAATAATTTTTCTTTTTTTCTTTTGAAAAATGTTAAAGCATCTATTTTCAACTCTATCCAACATTTTAAAATACATAGTACTATAATGAGAAAATACTAAATCATTTCTAATTATGTTGTCTAAACTCTGTACATCCTTAAAAACTGTTCTTTTTGAACTTCATAATAGTGTACAGTTTTTCTTAAGAGACCCAAACCAATTTCATTAAAATAGTCACAAAAATCAGTCATAATATCTTCTGAATAATCAATGCCAAAAGGAAACTTAAAAATTCTTAGCCCTTGTGGCACAATCTTTAACTCAATACATTGTTTTAAATAAGCAATATCGATTTCTAGACTTTTAAATTTAAAAAGTCTCTTTTCCATGGAAAAAATTAAATCTTTTAAGTAAGCATTGTCATAGTCCTTGTCTGTATGGTGAAAGTCTTGAGCATTTGAATTAAGATTTTCATTAGCAGAAAAACAAAATTTCTTGGAAAAAACCTTGTCGAATCTATTAGTGGCCTCTTGTTGAGAAATTGTCACTGAACGAGAACCCGTTGTGACGCCACCATCTTTGTCAACCAAATTGTTATTAGAAAGTCTATCATGGTTACCAATAGGCAAAAATACAGTACCTGTTTTAGGTCGAACAACACCGTTAGTATGCGCATGAGAAGTATTTCCTGACTCAATAAGGATAGGAGATGGACCCAAGTCACAGCGACATCCATTTGGAATACCTTTTGTGCCGTTCGAACAGTTAGAGTCAACATTTTTAGCAACGCCATCCTGAAAGCCTTGTTTTTCCGCTTCGCAACTGCTATGAACCATTCTAACTTGGTTGACCAAGTTTGGTTGAAGAAACGGAAGTCCCACACCGTTAGTGTGGTGAATATAGTTCTTGAAAACAATTTTCTATGTTTTGAAGGGGAATTCTACCAACAAGTCACTGGCGTTCCCATGGGTGCTATTTGTTCACCAGTATATTCCAACTTGGTTCTACTGGGTTGGGAAACACAGTTTGTATTTAATGGTCCATTTTGGCCCCACATTAAATTATATCTCCGATACCTGGATGACATTTTTATTTTATGGGGGGGGGTGTGAAGAGGAAATTATTAATTTCATAAATCACATCAACAACAGTACCACCTTTCTTTCTTTTACCTTCCAGTACAATAACATGAACATTAATTACCTTGACACTTGCATCTATAAAGATACATCTAATAGACAGTTCAAATCAAAAATATTTAGAAAGAAAACATTTTGCAATGCTTATTTACATTTTGATAGTTGTCATCCCACATCACAAAAAGTTAGTATAATTAAAGGGCAAGCTATTCGAATTGCCAGGATGACTTCGCACATAGAAGACCTGGAAGCAGAATTCACTTTGTTAAGGGAAATGTTTTTGGAGAGGGGGTACCCTTTAGACTTGATTAATTCTACTTTACAAAACGTATACCAACAATGGGGTAAAAAATATATTCCCCTATTAGGTTCTTTCGAAAGTAACATAATTGATAGGGTGAATACATATGATTTTCACACTACTTGTGTTTTAACATACAACACAAGAACCCCTGCTATTAAAAACATTTTCCAAAGAAACTGGAATATTCTTAGAACAAATGATGGTATACACAAGAAATTGGGCAATGCACCCAGATTTGTTAAAGTGGGCTTCAACATGAAACAACTTTTGGAATACAAAAGACCTTGTATTCTTCAAAACAAACGGGGTACAAAAAGATGTGGCATGTGTAATTATTGCTCCTACATCTGTGTTGAACCTATCATTAGGCTAAACAACGTTATGAACAGTAAAGTATATTTGCAAGATGGCAATTGCAACACCAGGGGAGTGGTTTACCTTGCTTTATGTTGTACTTGTCAACATTTTTATGTAGGTAAGACTGAAAGACTATTCAAAAACAGGATATATGAACATCTAAATGATATCAAGAACCATAAGAACACTAATTCTCTTTATAAACACAGTACATCTTGTTTAGAATTTAAGAAATTTGTTTTTGGCATATTGGACACTGTTAAAATAGACACTAGAGGTGGGGATTGGAAAAACTTATTAAAAAAGAAGGAGAGCCAATGGCAGTTCAGATTGGCTTCTATGTTTCCCCAGGACTAAATGAAACAGTGTCATTAACACCATTACTTATAGAAAGGGCCAACAATATTTGAAGTATTTACAGTTTGTGTCTATATATTTATACATATAAACTATATTATATACTTCTTCTTATTTCTTATTTTGTATTAAGAATTTTCAGAAATGCTAAATGAATGAGTCTATATATTTATTTAAATATATATTCATCAACAAAGAACAGTAGTTAATAATGAATTTTAACAAGTTTTTATATTAATTAATGTGTTTTAAATCAAACCTTTTGTGCCAGTATTTATTAAACAGTTCTTATTTTTAATTTTATACTAAATATAACAAGCATTATGCATCAAACACATTTATTTTGGTTTGATACATATTTCTAGGTCGATGTTTGTTTATTTTCTTTGCATTCTGCCTGAATGAGGCAGCCGCCCAGATAAGGGTAAATGTGTATATGTCTGTCTGCAAAATGCTATGGCCGGGGCTAAGCATTTGGTGAATAACCTGGGAGCAGTAGATAAGCCAAAGGGTAGCACAGAGAACTGAAAGCGTTCTGAGCCTGCTCTGACGTGCAGGAATTTCCTGCAGGATTCCATTACGGGGATGTGCAGGTAGGCATCTTTTAGGTCTAGGGTCACGAACCAGGCATTTCTTGTCAGCATAGGCAGCAGTTGCTGCAAAGTTAGTATTCTGAATTTGGGGACCACCAGGGAGGTGTTCAGAATGGATAGATCTAGGATGGGGTGCCAAGTACTCTCTTTTCTGGGAACAAGGAATAGTCTGAAATAAAAACCTTTGCCTGATTGATCCGCGAGAACAGGTTCTACTGCCCCCTGGGATATGAGAGTTTGCCCAATGATTTGGAGGCAAGTCTGGGCACCCTCTTGGAATTGAGAGTTTGTTGAAAGAGAATTTGCATCCCTGGAAAATGATCTTTAATACCCACTGGTCCTTTGTTACAGAAAGCCAATTTTCTTTGCAGAGGGAGAGCCTTCCTCCTAGCATTTGATGAGTGAAAAGCGGGCTGACGGGGGGAGAGGGAGTCATTAAAGTTTTTGCCATAGATAGATCACTTAGAACTTCCTGCCTTTGGGGTGGAAGTGGTCCACTGTTTGGTTCTCTGCTGTCTCTGGGATAGGGGCCTGGGTGGTCTGTTTCTGCAGGGCTTACCTTTCCCCTGCCTGCTGGGTGCAGGAAAGGACCAGTGTTCAGAGGGAATATTCCTACTGAACCTAGGAGGTTGAACATGAAATAAATCTTTTACTGTTTGCATAAATTTTGCTTTGTCTTTCTTCTTTTTAAGCACCTCTTCTGCTTTTACTCCAAACAAGCGGTCCTTATCCAAGAGTGCATCAATTAATTTAGACTTGACATGATCAGGGAGAAGTCGTTCCTTCAACCATGCATGTCTCCTAATGACAGATCCTGACACTGCTGCCCTGCTTGAGGCTTCTAGGGAGTCATATTCACAGTGCAATGAGTGATCACTTGACAAAAACAGTGCAGTAAATCTGCTAACTCTTTTGAACTGGGACAGTCAGGAAAGGTAGAAATCTTTCGCTTCAACAGTTCCAAAGTATACTGTTGATATTTTAACACATGGAACGGACAGTTGAGTGCTCTGATAGCTAAGGTTGCAGAGGTGTATACTTTTTTACCCCATCTGTCCAGAGCTCTGGAATCCTTGTCAGAAGGAACAGGATTCTTTGCAGAACTAGCCTTAGCTCCTTTAGGTCCCTGTGTAATGACCTCAGGGTACGTAGCAGGATTTCTGTACAGGTATTTGTGAGAATCCAGTACTCTGTAATACCCATCAGGTTTACTGAGAGCAGGTGGAAGGGCGTCAGGGGCTAAGCTGAATTCATAGAGAACATCATCCACCACTTCTAAGATGGGGGGATGGCCAGGGATCTGTGCTGGGGCAAATCTAGAAACTCTCTGCCTTTTCTTAGACTGAGGAAAGTCCTGAGATTCCCAGTGGAAATGTTCCCTGAGGGTGTGAAGGGTTTTCCCCAAAGGAAAGGTCTTCTGGTGAGGAGGCAGAAGAAATGGATTCCTTGGCATCTGAATCCTCATAAGCAGTCAGAGGTGGTTGTTCCTCTTCAAAATCTGAATAATCAGATTCCTCAGAATCCTGTTCCATCATTATTTCAGGAGAAGGGTGTCTTTTCCTTTTATAATTTGTGGCCTGGCTACCCCTGATAAGGGAGATAAGATCCTCTGCAATCTTAAGCATTTGGGCTTGGGGTGGTGAAGCAGGAGTAAGATGGTGGCTAGACGTAGATTTTCTAGGAGTGGCCTGGCTTCTAGGCCTAAGAGTATCCATCGGTCTGAGAAAAATGGTAGTCTGATGAGAAGACATCGGTTTTTGTCTAGAAATGGTAGTGCGAAAGGCCTCCTCAGAAGCCAGTGCCTGCGACGCGGCTTCAGACCCAACAGAGGCAGAGACAACCAAAGGCTCAGAAGACCAATAAGATTTCTGCGGCATACCTGACTCCGAAAGGGTCTCAGTAGATGTCTGCATAGATACTGTATCAGGCATCAGAGGCTGCGAAAGTGCCTCACCGAATTCTGGAGAACTGATGACCTGCTTAGCGATAGCGTCGTCAGAAGGCTTAGCCTTGTGTGGCATGTCACTATCTTTAACTCTACTTTTTTTGGAATGTCTATGGATTGTTGGCTGACTGACGCCATTTCGGAATGCAAAGATGGAAGACGAAATCACCTGTCTACAATAAGAGGTCTCTGACAAATGTTTCTCGTGTTAAAGAGGGAACAGAACCGGCAAAGGGGGATGTCATGGTCTGGGCCTAAACAAGTGACACAGTATGAATGGAAGTCCCGGTGTGGGATCTGCTTTTCACAGGCGACAATTTTTTTTGGACATCGGTTAGTGCAAGAAAAAAGGATCCCCAACGGGGTACTTAGCTTTAGACGTTTTCAGCTGTAATTCGAACTCTGGTAGCGACTGACTGGCACACATGCGAACTGCTTCTGCTATGGGTTCCACGGCAAGAAAGACTGATGTAATGGTGTCTGCTGCCTTGCTTTATAGCACTGACAACCTGACGTCAGTCAACAAGTGACAGCAGCCAATGCAGAAAAATACTGACTCTGGTATTCGGGCCGACCGATGGCTACCACAGCAGGGATAACCCACAGGTAATGACTGCAACAGTGAAACACGAACATGTGCCCTGGCATCATGCCGCCCATTGCCTCTATCAAGTACAGCCACTGGAGTGATCCTCAGGGTGAACTTTCTATTACCCATCCACTCATCAAGATTTCTCTTGAAGAGGGACAGCGAGGTGCTCTGCTTGACATGTATGGGAAGTCTATTATACAGCATGGGCAGTCTCTTGTTGAGGAACCTGTCCCTCCAGCATGTTCAGTTGATTGTGGTAATGAGGTCTCTGGAGAGTGTGGTGCGGAGGGATTGGGTTTCTTTAGATGTAGCATTTCCAACAGTGCTGAATGCTTTAAGAGTAAACAACCAACACATTTGACAGGAATTAATGATGTGCTCCTCACCCAGACTATAGAAAAAATAAAATGGAAGTCTTTCTCAGGAATGCGCCTTTTTAATTGACAAAGTTTTTTTTTTTTTTTTAATTTCTACAAAATAAAGAACGGCCCCCAAATGGGGGCACTTCGCTTCTTGGTTCTGTGCTGCTGAAGCTGACCCACTGGTTCTACAAAAGCTGCTATGTTGTCAATCATCTGCATGAAGATACTTGCACCAAGAAAAGTCTGAGTTTTGGAGTGCTGGACATTCTCCTTATACTAACCTGTCCTTTGTAGTAGGCAGATATACGGCACCCAACAGGAAAGAGCCTGTAGCTTAGTAGGCTGGTTGGATATACAATAACCTTGGCAGGATAAGTCCTATATTGTTAAGGCCACAGCAAGAGTGACCTAAAGGACATCAACTTTTCTTTCATTCTCTCATAAAACAAGCAGAAATGTGTGTAGAAATATGTATATACCTAGAAGTTCACATATATACATTTTCAAAAAAGACAAATGCTGGCATTATTTAATGGTAAAGTTAGAATATGCACTGCATATTTCATTTGAAATTACTCAAAAAACTGGGCAAAATTATCTCTACATAAATTGGAAGAGACAGCAAAACCGATGACTTTACTTTAAAATTGTCACAAAGCCTAACCTAAACTCATAAAACAAAACTGGTCAAGTGCATTAGCAGTTTTCCCAATATTAGTATGATGTAAATTGAACAAATGCAGTTGTAATTACTAAACATGAAAAGTGCTACTGTACCTCATTTTGTCCTAGCTGCAACATAACATGTACAAAGTTACAGTTAGTCTTCTAAAAAGGCAGAATATGAGAGCACACAAAGCTAGTCAACCAAGCATGCATAAAACTGACAGACTATGGTAACATGCAGAAAGATATAAAGAGATGCTTAAACAAATCAAAATAGAAAATGTATGCACAGAATGCATTAATATGTACGCCAGTCTGCAATGGAAAATTAATAAATTCATTCAATAACTGAGAAAAAAACATGGATGGAAACAGACTTAGCAACTTTAGCCAAATGAACACCACAAAAAAAACAGCAGCATGCACAAGGTTACAGTCATGCAAGTACAAAAAGGAAACATGAGGATATGAATACTAGAAGTAATCACTCCATTGAACACACACAATATATCTCTCAAGTTAAACTCCAAAACGTCAATTCCCAATACTGAAAACTAAACCTTAAATGTGATTGGCCCACATACTCTGTTTTATGTATTATCTATAACCAAACATCACAGCCTTTAAAGAAATTTACATTTTAAAAAGTTTTTATTTTCCTTCTTGTGAAACCGCTCCTAATCTACCTTATTATAATACTGTCCCTTTCTCGAAGTCTTCTTAAAATCACACAGTATTCTCAGTCAAATGAAATTTCCATCAGCAAATTTAAGTTTACTGGCAGTGGTTATTTCTTTTTCATAAATCTTTAATGAGTTTTATAATTAAAACAAATACAACAATAAAGACATATGTCAACAATAACGGCAGTGGTTATTCTAAATCAACTCAAAGTTTAATTTGTAAACTTTACTTACCTGCTTGCCTTTCAACTGGTGAGTCTATTATCTATAGCGGGGTTTTAGAGACTGTACTGCCACTTCTTCTACTGAAGTTTTATTGGGCAACTCATTCAATTTAACAGCAGAGTGACGGTACATTTCGCGTATCCTTAGAATTTTGCTGACATGCAATTTACAAAGGAAACGGAGATAACAGGACTTCATGAAGGACAGGCGGAATACTGCTCAGCTTAACCTGTGTAAAGCATTCAACACTATCCCACATGATGGAATAAGTGACAAATTAAAATCAATAAATGTCAGCTAATATACAATTCAGTGGGCAAGTCACTGGTTAAACAACATGGCATAAAAGGTCAGTGTGAAGGTGAGAGTTCCCTACATAACTAGCCCACCAGAGGTTACCAGTGATGTGCCATGGGGATCTGTACTGGGGTCACTTCTTTCTAGACTACTTATCTCATATAGGAAAATGTGAAATGGGCCATGGATATCTAGACATGCTGATGATGACTGGAATGTGATAAACTGAATAAATAAATATAATACAGTTTTTGCATGAAGGCCCACAATTACTTCATCTTTAAAATCAGTAAATATAGCATTATGAGATTTGGCAAAAGGACACGGATTAAAACTACTGAACAAATGGTCATGTCATATAAAAAACACCACCATTAAAGATCCAGGGACAGTCAAAGACAACAATTTAAACTTTGAAAAGTGTGCATCTGTTAACATCAGGAAAACATATAGAGTAATGCATCTAATTCTAGAGGCCATGTCTAGTCACTACTGGGAGATCACAATCACTTTATATCCCACTGATCTGACCCAACACTAAACATACTACTGCATTTTATAGCCTTTAAATAAGCCACTAGAAAGAACCTCAAAAGGTATGATTCCTTACAAGAGAAATGAATGTGTGGCAACAAAACAAACCCAGTAGCATGACATGTCTGCACCTAGCATCAAAACAGTAGACCTGTAAATTCTAAAGCAACCAAGTATAAGGCAGGCAAAACACTTTCACTTCCCTTGTAGTAGGCAAAAAACTATTAGAAAGAGAGATAAGCACTTTCGTCTCAAATTAAAAATCCAAAAGACTTCATCAGATAAACACAGGCAAACCACGATTTAAAACTAGTACTAGGAATTACTTCATTTCCTGCCAGCAATCATAGTTGAACATTTTAAAGTGACAGTGCCTAAATAAAGCAGCAATTCCCCAGATAACAAACATTCAACGACTGCTATTGATTGATTGCATAAAGCGATCAACTTGTACATGAACACCCCAGGTCATAAAATTTATATAATAAATACATACATAATCGCAGCTTAAAAGTCCACTATAAAAGGTTCGATGTACCTAATATGACTATTACAACTGTATAGAATCATTATAAATCTCATTTATAAAAATAAATTCATTATAAAATTGAACAGATATTGGATTAATATCAAACCTAAAATATGTATAAGTATATAAATACACAAGTTTTAAAAAATATATATAATAAATATATAACTTAACACTAAATGCCCATTTCATAACAAATGACTAGCACCTACTAAGTGCTTTTATTTTTAATAAGCTGCCAATCGATACATTTTCATTCAAACCCAGCCAATATACTGAGTTAAGTCAAAGCTGCCAGGAAAGCTCCATTTTCTCGAGCAGGTATGGCCAAGCTCCACCCCAGGGTGCAATCTTTATGGTGTCAAGCACAACAAATTTAAACTCACGTTGTGGAAATGACATATGTTTTGCCAATGCATTACATTCATAACCATCACGTATATTCCTCAGATGCTCCCCAATTCTACTTTTCAGTCTACGCTCGGTTTTGCCCACATAAAAACATGGGCAATAATAACAAAGGGCACAATAGACAACTCTGTTAAACAAGAGAATTTTTCCTTAAACCAAATTTTCTTCCCATTTATCTCCACTACCTCAGTCTCTAAAATATTTTTACAAAACTTACACATACCACATTTGTGCATATATCCTTTATGTTGCTTAAATTTATTATTTTCAAGCATACTCTTTAAACAGAATCCTTTTTTATATACTCAAATGGGAACATCTCCTAAAATATCCCTCATTTCCTTATTTCTTATAAACTCCCAATTTTTAACCAAAATATTCTTTATAATGGGTGCATCCCTATTGTTGTTGTGTCTTTCTGCTTTTCCCGGTTAGGGGTCGCCACAGCGGAACTCCGGTCCGCTAATGATGGCAGTAGATTTTTACGTGCCATGTTGCCGACCCTGACGCACAACCTTCAACAAAGGTACACCCATTCACGCATGTCTCCACACAGAAGACGCTCTAGCTGGGAACAGGACAACGTCTTACTGTGAGGCGACAACACTACCGCAGCACCACCACCGCATTGTATGTAGTTAAAAAACTATTTTGATAAGATGTCCTATCACTAGAAGTGTTCGTCTCCATAACATTTACAACAGCATCTTCCTGTGTATGTAATTAATCATCCATTTCATTCAGAGGTTGTACTTCACCCATACCACTGGTACTAAAAATGGGCAAAAAATGTCCACTTTTTCTTATATTTATCACTTTCTCCCATGATCTGATCTATTAATTTGTTTGGGTATCCCCTTTCAATAAACATCTGTTTAAGCATATTACACTCCTCTATAAACTTTATTCCTCTATAAAGGTCTCATACAGTAGTCATCCGGGCCGCCAGACAAACTGACCCTTAACTACTTCTCGTTTCTGTTGGAACGGATGACAACTACTGAAATGAAGGAAACTATTAGAGTATGTACTCTTACAATAAATTTTAGCCAAAAACCTATTATTGATGTCATCTTTGGGATAGTCCTTTCACTTATAAGTGAAAATTTCAAAAAATCTGTTGTATTATTGATATATTCTAGGAAGGTTATAATCATATGTTTTGGTCCTTCCCATAAAATGAATATATCATCCATAGAGCACATATAACATTTGCAGAATGGGAACTATTGAGACTGTTTCAGATATCACTTTTCCCATTCTAACATAATAATATTGGCATATAGGCCCCCACAAAAGGAGGCCACTGCCACATCT